>NW_012302370.1:0-3201 GCF_000151885.1 Dipodomys ordii | reverse complement strand
CACTGTCCCCCGCTGTGTCTCGCTGTGTCTGCTGTGTCCCCCGCTTTGTCCCGCTGTGTCCCCGCAGTGTCCCCGCTGTGTCCCGCTGTGTCACACTGTGTCCCATGATGTCCCGCTTTGTCCCCCGCTGTGTCCCCCACTGAGTCCCCTCTGTGTCGCCGCAGTGTCCCGCTGTGTCCTCCCTGTGTCCCCCGCTGTCTCCCGC
The DNA here is from genome assembly GCF_000151885.1 of Dipodomys ordii. Taxonomy (NCBI): domain Eukaryota; kingdom Metazoa; phylum Chordata; class Mammalia; order Rodentia; family Heteromyidae; genus Dipodomys; species Dipodomys ordii. The sequence goes on along the minus strand of NW_012302370.1, from coordinate 2,996 downwards.
TTTGTCCCCCGCTGTGTCCCGCTATGTTCCCGCAGTGTCCCTGCTGTGTCCCTCTGTGTCCCGCTGTGTCCTCGCTGTTTCCCCCGTTGTATCTCATTGTATCCCCAGCTGTGTACCCCGCTGTGTCCTCGCTGTGTTCCACGCTGTGTCCCGCTGTGTCCCCTGCTGTGTCCCCCTGTGTCTACTGCTGTGTTCCCGCTGTGTCCCGCTGTGTCTCGCTGTGTCCCGCTGTGTCCTCGCTGTGTCTCCCGCTGTGTTCCACTGTGTCCGCGCTCTGTCCCCCGCTTTATCCGGTTGTGTCCCCAGCTGTGTACCCCGCTGTGTCCCTCTTTGTCCCCGCTGTATCGACGCTGTGTGCCGCAGGGTCCCGCTGTGTCCTAGCTGTGTTCCCCGCTGTGTCCCGCTGTGTACCCCTCTGTGTCCCTTGCTGTGTCCCACTGTGTCCCGCTGTGTACTGCTGTGTCCCCCGCTGAGTCCTGTTGTGTCCCCGCTGTGTCCCAATGTGTCCTAGCTGTGTCCCTCACTGTGTCCCGCTGTGTCCCCCCTGCGTCCCCCGCTGTGTCCCGCTTTGTCCTCGCTGTGTGCACGCTGTGTCCCGCTGTGTACTACGTTGTGTCCAGCTGTGTCACCGCTCTGTCCCGCTGTGTCCCTACTCTGTCATCGCTGTCCCACGCTGTGTTCCCCCGCTGTGCCCCGCTGTGTCTACCGCTTTCTCCCGCTGTGTCCCCCACAGTGTCCCCGCTGTGTCCCGCTCTGTCACAATGTGTCCCATGGTGTCCTGCTTTGTCCCCCGCTGTGTCCCCCGCTGAGTCCCCTCTGTGTCGCCGCTGTGTCCCGCTGTGTCCTCGCTATGTCCCCAGCTGTCTCCTGCTTTGTCCCCCTCTGTGTCCCGCTGTGTCCCCGCTGTGTCCCAAGCTGTGTCCAGCTGTGTCCCGCTGTGTACCCCGCTGTGTCCCGCTATGTTCCCGCAGTGTCCCTGCTGTGTCCCTCTGTGTCCCCCCTGTGTCCCCCGCTGTGTCCCGCTGTGTCCCCGCTGTGTGCACGCTGTGTCCCGCTGTGTACTACGTTGTGTCCAGCTGTGTCACCGCTCTGTCCCGCTGTGTCCCCACTCTGTCACGGCTGTCCCCCTCTGTGTTCCCTCTGTGTCCCGCTATGTCCCCCGCTTTGTCCCGCTGTGCCCTCACAGTGTCCCCGCTGTGTCCCGCTGTGTCACACTGTGTCCCATGGTGTCCCGCTTTGTCCCCCGCTGTGTCCCCCGCTGAGTCCCCTCTGTGTCGGCGCTGTGTCCCGCTGTGTCCTCGCTGTGTCCCCCGCTGTCTCCTGCTTTGTCCCCCTCTGTGTCCCGCTGTGTCCCAGCTGTTTCCCAAGCTGTGTCCTGCTGTGTCCCGCTGTGTACCCCGCTGTGTCCTGCTATGTTCCCGCAGTGTCCCCGCTGTGTCCCGCTGTGTCTTCGCTGTGTCCCCCTCTGTGTGCCGTTGTATCCCCAGCTGTGTACCCCGCTGTGTCCCGCTATGTCCCCACTGTATCGACACTGTGTCCCGGTGGGTCCCGCTGTGTCCTCCCTGTGTTCCCCGCTGTGTCCCGCTGTGTCCCCCGCTGTGTCCCGCTGTGTCAACTGCTGTGTCCCCACTGTGTCCCGCTGTGTTTCGCTGTGTCCCGCTGTGTCCTCGCTGTGTCCCACGCTGTGGTCTTCTGTGTCCTCGCTGTGTCCCCCGCTGTGTCCCGCAGTGTCCTCTCTATGTTCCCCGCTGTGTCCCGCTGTGTACCCCTCTGTGTCCCCCGCTGTGTCCCGCTGTGTACTTCTGTGTCCCGCGCTGAGTCCCGCTGTGTCCCCGCTGTGTCCCAATGTGTCCTCGCTGTGTCCCCCGCTGTGTCCCGCTGTGTCCCCCCTCTGTCCCCCGCTGTCCCACTGTGTCCCGCTGTGTCCCCCGCTGTGTCCCGCTGTGTTCCCAGCTGTGTGCCGCTATGTTCTTGCTGTGTCCCCCGCTGTGTTCCCCGCTGTTTCCCACTGTGTCCCCGCAGGGTTACTGCAGTTTTGCGCTGTGTACCTCTGTGTTCCGTGGTGTCCCGCTTTGTCCCCCGCTGTGTCTCCCGCTGAGTCCCCGCTGTGTCACCGCTGTGTCCCGCTGTGTCCTCGCTGTGTCCCCGCTGTTTCCCCCGCTGAGTCCCCTCTGTGTCCCCGCTGTGTAACGTTGTGTCCACCCTGTGTCCCCCGCTGTCTCCTGCTTTGTCCCACGCTGTGTCCTGCTGTGTCCCGCTTTGTCCTCGCTGTGTCCCCCACTGTGTCCCGCTGTGTCCCCGCTGTGTCCCCGCTGTATCGACGCTGTGTCCCGCTGTGTCCCGCTGGGTCCTCGCTGTGTTCCCCGCTGTGTCCCGCTGTGTACCCCTCTGTGCCCCCCGCTGTGTCCCATTGTGTCCCCCGCTGTTTTCTGCTCTGTCCCGCTCTGTCCCCGCTGTGTCCCGCTGTGTCCCATTGTGTCCCCACTGTGTGTCCGCTTTGTCCCGCTGTGTACCCCGCTGTGTCCATCTGTGTCCCCGCTGTGTCCTGCTGTGTCCCCTCTCTGTCTCCTGCTGTCCCCCGCTGTGTCCCCCGCTGTGTCCCGCTGTGTCCCCCGCTTTGTCCCGCTGTGTCTCTGCAGTGTCCCCGCTGTGTCCCACTGTGTCACACTGTGTCCCGAGGTGTCCCACTTTTTCCCCCGCTGTGTCCCGCTGTGTCCCCCGCTGTGTACCTCTGTATCCACTGCTGTGTCCCCGCTGTGTCCTGCTTTGTCCCACGCTGTCCACCGCTGTGTCCCGCTGTGTCCTCTCTGTGTGCTCGCTGTGTCTCCGCTGTGTCCTGCTGTGTCCCCTCTCTGTCCCCAGCTGTGTCCCCCACTGTGTCCCGCTGTGTCCCGCTGTGTCCCCTGCTTTGTCTCGCTGTGTCCCCTCTGTGTCCCGCTGTGTCCAGCTGTGTCCCCCGCTGTGTCCTCGCTTTGTCCCGCTATGTCCTCTCTTTG
>NW_012302369.1:0-3201 GCF_000151885.1 Dipodomys ordii | reverse complement strand
GCTGTGTCCCGCTGGGTCCTCGCTGTGTCCCCGCTGTGTCCCATGCTGTGTCCCCCGCTGTGTCCCGCGCTTTGTCCCCGCTGTGTCCCCCGCTGTGTCCCACTTTGTCCCCGCTGTGTCCCACTGTTTCCGACTGTGTCTGCCACTGTGTCCATGCTGTGTTGCCGCTGTGTCCCGCTGTGACCACCTTTGTCCCTCTGTGTCCCCCCCTGAGTCCCCGCTGTTTCCCCGCTGAGCCTTGATATGTCCCCGCTGTGTCCCGCTCTGTCCCTCGCTATGTCCCACTCGTTGTCCCCGCTGTGTCCCGCTGTGTCCCCCGCTGTTTCCTGTTGTGTCCCCAGCTGTGTACCCTGCTGTGTCCCACTGTGTAACACTGTGTCCCTTGGTGTCCCACTTTGTCCCCCACTGTGTCCCCTGTTGAGTCCCCGCTGGCTCCCCGCTGTGTCCCGCTGTGTCCTCCCTGTGTCCCCGCTGTGTCCCACTGTCTCCCGCTGTGTCCCGCTGTGTCCTCGCTGTGTCCCACGCTGTGTTCCGCTGTGTCCTCATTGTGTCCCCCGCTGTGTCCCGTTGTGACCCCAGCTGTGTACCCCGCTGTGTCCCCTATGTCCCCGTTGCATCGACACTGTGTCCCGCTGGGTCCCGTTGTGTCCTTGCTGTGTTCCCAGCTGTGTCCTGCTGTGTACCCCTCCGTGTCCCCCACTGTTTCCCGCTTTGTCCCCCACTGTGTCCCGCTGTGTCCCGCTGTGTCCCCCGTTGTGTCCCTGCTGTGACCCCTCTGTGTCCCGCTGTGTCCCGCTGTGTACTGCTGTGTCCCCCACTGAGTCCTGCTGTGTCCCCCCTGTGTCCCAATGTGTCCTCGCTGTGTCCCCCGCTGTGTTCCACTGTGTCCCCCCTGTGTCCCATGTGTGTCCCTCTGTGTCCCGCTGTGTCCCCCGCTATGTCCCCCGATGTGTCTCGCTGTGTCCCCCGCTGTATCCCGCTATGTCCATTTCTGTGTCCCAGCTGTGTCCAGCTTTGTCCCCCGCTGTCCCCCGCTGTGTCCAGCTGCGTCCCTGCTGGGACCCGCTGTGTCCCGCTGTGTCCGCGCTGTGTCCCGCTGTGTCCCCGCTGTGTGCTCGCCTTGTCCCGCTGTGTACCCCGCTGTGTCCACCTCTGTCCCTGCTGTGTCCTGCTGTGTCCCCTATCTGTCCCCCGCTGTGTCCCCTGCTGTGTCCCACTGTGTCCCGCTGTCTCCCCCGCTTCGTCTCGCTGTGTCCCCGCTGTGTCCCCGCTGTGTTCCGTTGTGTCACACTGTGTCCCGTGGTGTCCTGCTTTGTCCCCCGCTGTGTCCCCCGCTGAGTCCCCTCTGTGTCCCCGCTGTGTCCCGCTGTGTCCTCGCTGTGTCCCCCGCTGTCTCCCGCTTTGTCCCATGCTGTGTCGCGCTGTGTCCTGTGGTGTCCTGCTAGGTCCCCCACTGTGTCCCTCGTTGAGTCCCCGCTGTGTCCCCCGCTGTGTCCCGCTGTGTCCTCGCTGTGTCCCACGCTGTGTTCCGCTGTGTCCTTGCTGTGTCCCCCGATGTGTCCCTTTGTGTCCCCAGGTGTGTACCCGCTGTGTCCCTGCTTTGTCCCCGCTATATCGATGCTGTTTCCCGCTGGGTACCGCTGGGTCCTCGCTGTGTTCCCCGCTGTGTCCCGCTGTGTACCCCTCTGTGTCCCCCTCTGTGTCCCGCTGTGTCCCCTGCTGTGTCCCGCTGTGTCCCGCTGTGAACTGCTGTGTCCCCTGATGTGTCCCGCTGTGTCCCGCTGTGTTCCGCTGTGTCCTTGCTATGTCCCCCGATGTGTCCCTTTGTGTCCCCAGCTGTGTAACCCGCTGTGTCCCGTTGTGTCCCCGCTGTGTCCTTGCTGCTACTGTCTGCTGTGTCCCGCTGTGTACCCCTCTGTGTCCCCCTCTGTGTCCCACTGTCTCGCGCTGTGTCCCGCTATTTCCCGCTGTGTCCCGCTGTGTACTGCTGTGTCCCCCGCTGAGTCCCGCTGTGTCCCCGCTGTGTCCCGCTGTGTCCCATCTGTATCCCACGCTGTGTCCCGCTGTGTCTCCCAGTGTGTCCCACGCTGTGTCCCGCTGTGTCCCCCGCTGTGTCCCGCTGTGTCCTCGCTGTGTCCCCCGCTGTGTCCCGCTGTGTCCCCCGCTGTGTCCCGCTGTGTCTCCCGCTTTATCCCCGCTGGGTCCCGCTGGGTCCCGCTGTGTCCCGCTATTTTTCCACTCTATCGTCGCTGTGTCCCGCTGGGTCCCCCGCTGTATACCCCGCTTTGTCCCACAGTGTCCCCCGCTGTGTCCCCCTCTGTGTCCCCCGCTGTGTCCTGCTGTGTCCCCTGCTGTGTCCCACTGTGTCCAGCTGTGTTCCCGCTGTGTCCGGCTGTGTCGCGCTGTGTCCAGCTGTGTCCCTGCTGTGTTCCGCTGTGTCCCCTGCACTGTCCCCCACTGTGTCCCGCTGTGCCCCCCGCTGTGTCCCGCTGTGTCCCGCCTTGTCCAATGCTGTCTCCCGCTGTATCTCCGCCGTGTCCCCGCTGTGTCCCGCTGTGTCCTGCTGTGTCCCGTGGTGTCCCAATTTGTCCCCCGCTGTGTCCCCCGCTGAGTCCCGCTGTGTCCCCGCTGTGTCCCACTGTGTCCTCTCTATGTCCCCCGCTGTGTCCCGCTCTGTCCCCCGCTGTTTCCCCCGCTTTGTCCCCACTGTGTCCCGCTGTGTCCCCGCTGTATCGATGCTGTGTCCCGCTGGGTCCCACTATGTCCACGCTGTGTTCCCCTCTGTGTCCTGCAGTGTCCCCCTCTCTGTCCCCCGCTGTGTCCTTCTGTGTCCCTTGCTGTGTCCCGCTGTGTCCCCAACTGTGTCCCTGCTTTGTCCCCGCTGTGTCCCGATGTGTCCCGATGTGTTCCGCTGTGTCCCCCGCTGAGTCCCGCTGTGTCCCCCCCTGTGTCCCCCGCTGTGTCCCGCTGTCTCTCGCTCTGTCCCCTCTGTGTCTCATGCTTTGTCCCCGCTGTGTCCCGCTGTGTCCCGCTGTGTCCCCCGCTGTGTCCCACTGTGTCACGCTGTGTCCCGCTCTGTCCCCGCTGTGTCCCGCTGTCTCCCTCTGTGTCCCCGCTGCATGGCCACTGTCTCCTGCTGGGTACCTCGCTGTGTCCATCTGTGTCCCCGCTGTGTCCCGCTGTGTCCACCTCTCTGTCTGA
>NW_012302368.1:0-3201 GCF_000151885.1 Dipodomys ordii | reverse complement strand
GCTGTGTCTCACGCTTTGTCCCCGCTGTGTCCCACTGTGTCCCGCTGTGTCCCGCTGTGCCCACACTGTGTCCCGTTGTGTCCACAGCTGTGTTCCACGCTGTGTAACGCTGTGTCCCCGCTGTATCTACGCTGTTCCTCGCTGTGTCCCGCTGTGTCCCCCGCTGTGTCCCCCGCTGTGTCCTCGCTGTGTCCCCAGCTGTGTCCCACTTTGTCCTAGCTGGGTCCCCCGCTGGTTCCCGCTGTGTCCCCCGCTGTGTCCCACTGTGTTCCGCTGTCTCCCGCTCTGTCCCTCGCTGTGTCTCACGATTTGTCCTTGCTTTGTCCCACTGTGTCCCGCTGTGTCCCGATGTGTCCCCACTGTGTCCCGTGGTGTCCACAGCTGTGTAACACGCTGTGTAATGCTGTGTACCCGCTGTATCGACGCTGTGTCCCGCTGGGTCCCGCTGTGTCCTCGCTATGTTCCCCGCTGTGTCCCGCTGTGTACCCCTCTGTGTGCCCTGCTGTGTCCCGCATTGTCCCGCTGTGTACTGCTGTGTCGCCTGCTGAGTCCCGCTGTGTCCCCACTGTGTCCCAATGTGTCCTCGCTGTGTCCCCCGCTGTGTCCCACTGTGTCCCAACTGTGTCCCCCGCTGTGTCCCGCTGTGTCCTGCTGTCTCCCCCTCTGTGTCCGCCGCTGTGTCCCTCTGTGTCCCCCGCTTTGTCACCGCTGTGTCCCGTTTTGTCCTCGCTGTGTCCCCCTCTGTCTCCCGCTCTGTCCCCCGCTGTGTCTCACGCTTTCTCCCCGCTGTGTCCAACTGTGTCCCGCTGCGTCCCGCTGTGTCACACTGTGTCCCATGGTGTCCTGCTTTGTCCCCAGCTGTGTCCCCTGCTGAGTCCCCTCGGTGTCCTGCTGTGTCCTCTCTGTGTGCCCCGCTGTTTCCCACTTTGTCCCACACTGTGTCCCACTGTGTCCTTGCTGTATCCCCCGTTGTGTCCCGCTACGTCCCCGCTGTGTCCTAAGTTGTGTCCCGCTGTGTCCCGCTGTGTACCCAGCTGTGTCCTGCTATGTTCCAGCAGTGTCCCCGCTGTGTCCCCGCTGTGTCCTGCTGTGTCCTCGATGTGTCCCCAGCTGTGTTCCGTTGTGTCCCCAGCTGTGTACCCTGCTGTGTCCCGCTGTGTCCCCGCTGTATCGACGCTGTGTCCCGCTGTGTCCCGCTGTGTCCCGATTTGTCCCCCACTGTGTCCGCCGCTGTGTCCCCGCTGTGTCCCGCTGTGTCCCGCTCTGTCCTCCCTGTGTGTCCCGCTGTGTCTACTGCTGTGTCCCGCTGTGTCCCACTGTGTCCCCCTGTGTCCTCACTGTGTCCCACGCTGTGTTCCGCTGAGTCCTTGCTGTGTCCTCCGATGTGCCCCGTTGTGTCCCCAACTGTGTACCCCGCTGTGGCCCACTCTGTCCCCGCTGTATCGACACTGTGTCCCGCTAGGTTCTGCTGTGTCCTCGCTGTGTCCACCGCTGTGTCCCGCTGTGTCCACCGCTGCGTCCCGCTGTGTCCCCCGCTCTGTCCCGCTTTGTCCACCGCTGTGTCCCGCTGTTTCCCCCGCTGTGTCCCGCTGTGTCCTCGCTGTGTCCCCCGCTGTCTCCCGCTCTGTCCCCCGCTGTGTCTCATGCTTTGTCCCCGCTGTGTCCCACTGTGTTCCGCTGTGTCCCGCTGTGCCCCCACTGTGTCCCGTTGTGTCCGCAGCTGTGTACCCCGCTGTGTAACGCTGTGTCCCCGCTGTATCGACGCTGTGTCCCTCTGGGTCCTGCTGTGTCCTCGCTGTGTTCCCCGCTGTGTCTCGCAGTGTCCCCCGATGTGTCCCCCGCTGTGTCCTCGCTGTGTCCCCTCCTGTGTCCCGCTGTGTCCTTGCTGTGTCCCCCGCTGTGTCCCGCTGTGTCCCCGCAGGGTCACTGCTGTTTCCCGCTGTGTCCCGTGGTGTCCCGCTTTGTCCCCCTCTGTGTCCCCCACTGAGTCCCCGCTGTGTCCCTGCTGTGTCCCGCTCTGTCCTCCCTGTGTCCCCCGCTGTGTCCCGCTGTGTCCCCTGCTGTGTCCCGCTGTGTCTACTGCTGTGTTCCTGCTGTGTCCCGCTGTGTCCCGCTGTGTCCCCCTGTGTCCTCACTGTGTCCCATGCTGTGTTCCACTGAGTCCTTGCTGTGTCCCCCGATGTGCCCCGTTGTGTCCCCAGCTGTGTACCCCGCTGTGGCCCACTCTGTCCCCGCTGTATCGACGCTGTGTCCCGCTGGGTCCCGCTGTGTCCTGGCTGTGTCCACCGCTGTGTCCCGCTGTGTCCACCGCTGTGTCCCGCTGTGTCCCCGCTCTGTCCCGCTGTGTCCACCCCTGTGTCCCGCTGTTTCCCCCGCTGTGTCCCGCTGTGTCCCCCCCTCTGTCCCCCTGTGTCCACCGCTGTGTCCCGCTGTTTCCCCGGCTATGTCTCGCTGTGTCATCGCTGTGTCCCCCGCTGTCTCACTCTCTGTCCCCCACTGTGTCTCACGCTTTGCCCCGCTGTGTCCCGCTGTGTCCCGCTCTGTCCCTGCTGTGTCCCGCTGTGCCCTGCTGTGTCCTAGCTGTGTTCCCCGCTGTCTCGAGCTCTGTCCCTCGCTGTGTCTCACGATTTGTCCTTGCTTTGTCCCACTGTGTCCCGCTGTGTCCCGCTGTGCCCACACTGTGTCCCCTTGTGTCCACAGATGTGTACCACACTGTGTAACGCTGTATCCCCGCTGTATCGACGCTGTGTCCTGCTGGGTCCCGCTGTGTCCTCGCTGTGTTCCCTGCTGTGTTCCGCTGTGTCCCCTGGTGTGTCCCCCGCTGTGTCCTTGCTGTGTCCCCCCCTGTATCCCGCTGTGTCCTCGCTGTGGCCCGCTGTGTCCCCCGCTGTGTCCCGCTGTGTCCTGCTGTGTCCCCTGCTGTGTACCCTGCTTTGTCCCACTGTGTCCTCGCTGTGTCCTGCTCTGTCTCCTCCTTGTCCCCGCTGTGTTCCGCTGTGTCCCATGGTGTCCCGCTTTGTCCCCCGCTGTGTCCCCCGCTGAGTCCCCACTGTGTCCCCGCTGTGTCCCGCTCTGTCCTCCCTGTGTCCCCGGCTGTGTCCCGCTGTGTCCCCTGCTGTGTCCTGCTGTGTCTACTGCTTTGTTCCTGCTGTGTCCCGCTGTGGCCCACTCTGTCCCCGCTGTATCGACGCTGTGTCCCGC
>NW_012302367.1:0-3202 GCF_000151885.1 Dipodomys ordii | reverse complement strand
TTCTTCTGCTTCTCCTTCTTATTCTCCTTCTGCTTCTTCTTCTTCTGCTTTACCTGCTTCTCTTTCTGCTTCTCCTTCTGCTTCTCCTTCAGTTTCTCCTTCTCCTTCTTGTTCTTCTGCTTTTCCTTCTGCTTCTCGTTCTGCTTCTGCTACAACTGCTACTGCTTCTACTTCTTCTGTTTCTTCTGCTTCTCCTTCTGCTTTTGATTCTCTTTCTGCTTCTGCTTCTCCTTCTGCTTCTCCAGATTCTGCTTCTTCTGCTTCTCCTGCTTCTTCTTCTGCTTCAGGTTCTGCTTGTGCTTCTTCGGCTTCTTCTGCTTCTGCTTCTCCTGCTGCTGCTTCTTCTGCTTCTCCTGCTTCTCTTTCTGCTTCTCCTTCTGTATCTGCTTCTCCTTCTGCTTCTGCTTCTTCTGCTTCTACTTCTCTTTGTGCTTCTGCTTCTCCTGCTTGTTTTTCTGCTTCTTCTGCTGCTTTTCCTTCTGCTGCTTCTTCTACTTCTCCTTCTCCTTCTCTTTTTGCTTCGCCTTCTGCTTCTGCTTCTTCTGTTTCTCCTGCCTGAATTTCTGATTCTACTTCTTCTGCTGCTTCTCCTTCTACTTCTGCTTCTACTTCTGATTCTGATTCTGCTTCTTCTCTTTCGGCTTCTCCTGCTTCTGCTTCTTGTGCTTCTCCTGCTTCTCTTTCAGCTTCTCATTCCGCTTCTGCTTCTCCTTCTGCTTCTGCTTCTCCTCCTTCTCCTTCTACTACTTCTGCTTCTCCTTCATCTTCTGCTTCTTCTACTTCTCCTTCTGCATCTTCTTCTGCTTGTGCTTCTCCTTCTTCTGCTTCTCCTTCTTATTCTCCTACTGCTTCTCCTTCTTATTCTCCTTCTCTTTCTTGTTCTTCTGCTTTTCCTTCTGCTTCTTGTTCTGCTTCTTCTACAACTGCTACTGCTTCTACTTCTTCTGTTTCTTCTGCTTCTCCTTCTGCTTTTGATTCTCTTTCTGCTTCTGTTTCTCCTTCTGCTTCTCCTTCTGCTTCTCTAGATTCAAATTCTGCTTCTCCTGCTTCTCCTTCTGCTTCAGGTTCTGCTTCTGCTTCTTCTGCTACTGCTTCTTCTGCTTCTCCTGCTTCTCTTTCTGCTTTTCCTTCTGTTTATGCTTCTCCTTCTGTTTCTTCTCCTTCATCAGTTTCTGCTTCTCCTGCTACTGCTTCTCCTGATTCTCGTTCGGCTTCTCTTTCAGCTTCTCCTTCTCATTCTCCTTCTTCTGCTTCTCCTTCTGATTCTGTTTCTCCTTCTGCTTCTGATTCTGCTTCAATTTCTCCTTCTGCTTCTCATTCTGCTTCTGCGCCTTCTGTTTCTTCTGCTTCTCCTGCTTCTCTTGCTGCTTCTCCTTCTGCGTTTCTTTCTGCTTCTGCTTATCCTTTTGCTTCTCCTACTCCTAATCTTCCTCTTTCGCCTTCTCCATCTTCTTCTTCTGCTTCTCCTGCTGCTTCTGCTTCTGCTTATTCTACTATTTCTGTTTCTTCTGCTTCTGCTTCAGATTGTGCTTCTTCTGTTTCTCCTTCTGCTTCAGATTCTGCTTCTGCTTCTTCGGCTTCTCCTGTTTCTTCTGCTTCTGCTTCTCCTGCTTCTTCTGCTTCTCCTGCTTCTCTTTCTGCTTCTCCTTCTGCTTCTGCTTCTCCTTCTGCTTCTGCTCCTTCTATTTCTTCTGTTTCTTTTGCTTCTGCTTCTCACGCTCTGCTTCTTCTGCTTCTCCTGCTTCTCTTCGTCGGCTTCTCTTTCTACTTCTCCTTCTGCTTCTTCTGATTCTGATTCTTCTACTTCTTCTTCTCCTTCTGCTTCTGCTTCTTCTGCATCTCCTGCTTCTCCTTCTGCATCTCCTTCTGCTTGTGCTTTTCCTTCTGCTTCTTCTTCTGCTTCGGCTTCTCCTTCTCCTTCTTCTCCGTCTGCTTCTGTTTCTTCTGCTTTTCCTGCATCTCCTTCTGCTTCTCCTTCTGTTTCTCCTTCTCGTTCTTCTGCCATTCCTTCTGCTTCTCTTTCTGGTTCTGCATCTTCAGCTTCTTCTGCTACTGATTCTGCTTCTTCTGTTTCTTCTGCTTATCCTTCTGCTTCTCCTTCTGCTTTTGCTTCTCTTTCTGCTTCTGCTTCTCCTTCTGGTTCTCCTTCTTCTTCTCCAGATTCTGCTTCTTCTGCTTCTCCTGCTTCTCCTTCTGCTTTAGGTTCTGCTTTTGCTTCTTCGGCTTCTTCTGCTTCTATTTTTGCTTCTCCTTCTGTTTCTGCTTCTCTTTCTGCTTCTGCTTCTTCTCCTTCTTCTATTTCTTCTGATACTGCTTCTCCTGCTTCTCCTTCTGTTTCTCTTTATGCTTCTCCTTCTGCTTCTCCTTCTTCTGCTTCTACTACTGCTTCTGCTTCTTCTTCTGCATCTTCTTCTGTTTCAATTTCTCCTTCTTCTGCTTTTCATTCTGCTTCTTCTTCTCCTGCTTCTGCTTCTTCTGCTTCTCCTTCTCATTCTCCTTCTCTTTCTGCTTCTGCTTATCCTTCTGTTTCTCCTACTCCTAATCCTTCTCTTTCTCCTTCTCCTCCTTCTTCTTCTGTTCTTCTGCTTTTTCTGTTTCTTCTGCTTCTACTTTTCAAGCTTCTGCTGCTTCTGCTTCTCCTTCTGCTTCAGGTTCTCCTTCTGCTTCTTGGGCTTCTTCTGTTTCTTCTGCTTCTGCTTCTCCTGCTACTGCTTCTTCCTTTTCTTCTGCTTCTCTTTCTGCTTCTCCTTCTGCTTCTGCTTCTCCTTCTGCTCCTTCACTTTCTTCTGTATCTTCTGTATCTTCTGTATCTTCTGTATCTTCTGTATCTTCTTCTTCTTCTTCTTCTTCTTCTTCTTCTTCTTCTTCTTCTTCTTCTTCTTCTTCTTCTTCTTCTTCTTCTTCTTCTTCTTCTTCTTCTTCTTCTTCTTATTCATCTTCTTCTTCTTCTTCTGCTTCTCCTACTTCTGCTTCTTCTGCTTCACCTGTTAGTCCATCTCCTTCTGCTTCTCCTACTCCTTCATCTCCTTCTGAATCTGCTACTGCTCCTTCTGATTCTCCAACTTCTCCTTCTTCTTCTCCATCTCATTCTGCTTCTCATACTGCTTCTGCATCTCCTTCTGCTTCACATTCTGATGCTCATTCTCCATCTACTATTTCTCCCTCTGCATCTGCTTCTTATGCTTCTTCTTTAAATTCTGCT
>NW_012302366.1:0-3202 GCF_000151885.1 Dipodomys ordii | reverse complement strand
TCAGAAGCAGAAAGAGACGCAGAAGGAGAAGCAGCACGAGAATTAGGAGAAGCAGGAGAAGCAGAAGCAGGAGAAGCAGAAGAACAGAAGACGCAGAAGCAGAATGAGAAGCAGAAGGAGAAATTGAAGCAGAAGCAGAAGGAGAAGCAGAAGGACAAGTAGAAGCGGAATGAGAAGCAGAAAGAGAAGCAGGAGAAGCACAAGATGCAGAAGCACGAGAAGCCGAAAGAGAAGAAGTAGAAGAAGCAGAAACTGAAGCAGAAGGAGAAGCAGAAGCAGAAGGAGAAGCAGCAGAACAAGTAGAACCAGAAATTCAGGCAGGAGAAACAGAAGAAGCAGAAACAGAAAGAGAAGCAAAAAGAGAAGCAGAAAGAGAAGTAGAAGAAGCAGCAGAAGGAGAAGCAGTAGAAGAAGCAGAAAAACAAGCAGGAGAAGCAGAAGCAGAAGGAGAAGTAGAAGCAGAAGAATCAGAAGAAGCAGAAGCAGAAGAAGAACAGTAGAAGCATAAGAAGCAGAAGCAGAAGAAGCAGAAGCAGAAGAAATAAAGAAGCATAAGATGCAGAAGCCGAAGCAGAGGGAGAAACAGTAGGAAGAGAAGGAGCAGCAGAAGGTGAAGCAGAAGGAGATGCAGATGGAGAAAGAGAAGCAGAAACAGAAGGAGGAGGAGAAGGAGAAGTTGGAGAATCAGAAGAAGCAGAAGCAGAAAAAGAAGCAGAAGAAGGAGAAGGAGAAGCAGAAGCAGAAGGACAAGCAGGAGAAGCAGAAGAAGTGATATCGGGAGAAGCAGCAGAAGAAGAAGAAACAGAAGAAGGAGAAGGAGCAGAAGGAGAAGCAGAAGCAGAAGGAGAAGCAGAAAGAGAAGCAGAAGAAGCAGTAGCAGGAGAAGCAGAAGCAGAAGAAACAGAAGAAGCCCAAGAAGCAGAAGGAGAACCTGAAGCAGAAGGGGAAGAAGAAGCAGCAGGAGCTGGAAAAGAAGAAGCAGAAGAAATAGAACAAGCAGAAGAAGCAGTAGCAGAAGCAGAACAAGAAGCAGAAGAAGAAGGAGAAATAGAAGGAGTAGGAGTAGGAGGAGCAGAAGCATAATTAGAAGCAGAAAGAGAAGCAGAAGGAGAAACAGAAGAAGCAGAAACAGGAGAAGCAGAAGCAGAATAAGAAGCACAAGAAGGAGAAATTGAAGGAGAAGGAGACGGAGAAGCAGAAAGAGAAGTAGGAGAAGCAGAAGAAGAAGAAGCAGGAGAAGCAGAAGAAACAGAAGAAGGAGAAGAGCAGAAGCAGAAGCAGAAGGAGAAGCAGAAGCAGAAGGAGAAGCAGAAGAAGCAGAAGCTGAAGCAGAAGAAGAAGAAACAGAAAAAGCAGAAGAAGCAGAAGAGGAAGCAGCAGGAGAAGGAGAACGAGAAGTATTAGGAGTAGGAGAAACAGAAGGATAAGCAGAAGCAGAAAGAGAAGGAGAATGAGAAGGAGAAGCAGAAGAAGCATAAGCAGGAGAAGCAGAAGCAGAAGGAGAAGCAGAAGAAGGAGAAGGAGAAGGATAAGCATAAAGAGAAACAGAAGGAGAAGCAGGAGAAGCAGAAGCAGGAGAAGCAGAAGAAGCAGAAGCAGAAAGAGAAGTAGAAACAGAAGGAGAAGCAGAAATAGAAGCAGAAGAACCCGAAGAAGCAGAAGCAGAACCTGAAGCACAAGGAGAAGCAGAAGAAGCAGAATCTGGAGAAGAAGAAGGAGAACCAGAAGGAGAAGCAGAAGCAGAAAGAGAAGCAAAAGCAGAAGGAGAAAGCAGAAGGAGAAACAGAAAAAACAGAAGAAGCAGAAGCATTAGCAGAAGAAGCTGAAGAAAGAGAAGCAGAAGGAATAGCAGAAGAACGAGAAGGAGGAGGAGAAACAGAAGGAGAAGCAGAAAGAGAATCAGGAAAAGCAGAAGCAGAAGCAGACGGAGAAGCAGAAGGAGGATAAGGAGAAGCAGAAGCAGAAAAGAAGCAGAAGCAGAAGGACAAGCACAAGCAGAAGGAGATGCAGAAGGAGAAACAGGAGAAGCAGAAGAAGCAGAAGCAGAAGGAGAAGAAGAAGGAGAAGAAGCAGAATCAGAAGAAGCAGAAGCAGAAGTAGAAAGAGAAGCCGACGAAGAGAAGCAGAACGAGAAGCAGGAGAAGCAGAAGAAGCAGAAGCGGGAGAAGCAGAAGAAGAAGAAACAGAAGAAGGAGAAGGAGCAGAAGCAGAAGGAGAAGCAGAAGCAGAAGGAGAAGCAGAAAGAGAAGCAGGAAAAGCAGAAGAAGCAGAAGCAGCAGAAGCAGAAGCAGAAGAAACACGAGAAGGACAAGAAGCAGAAGCAGAAGGAGAAGCAGAAACAGAAGGAGAAGCAGAAAGAGAAGGAGGGGAAGCAGAAGAAGCAGAAGCAGGAAAAGCAGAAGCATAAGAATCCGAAGAAGCAGAAGCAGAACCTGAAGCAGAAGGAGAAACAGGAGAAGCAGAAAAAGCAGAATCTGGAGAAGCAGAATGGCAAGCTGAAGGAGAAGCAGAAGCAGAAAGAGAATCAAAAGAAGAAGGAGAAGCAGAAGAAACAGAAGAAGCAGAAGCAGTAGCAGTTGCAGCAGAATCAGAAGGAGAAGCAGAAGGAAAAGCAGAAGCACGAGAATGAGAAGGAGAAACAGAAGAAGAAGCAGAAGGAGAATCAGAAGGAGAAGCAGAAGAAGCAGAAGGAGAAGCAGAAGGAGAAGCAGAAGCAGAAGAAGATGCTGAAGGAGAAGCTGGAGAAGCAGAAGAAGCAGAAGCTGAAAGAGAAGTATTGCGTTGAATTTGTAGCCATAAAAGAAATGCAAATCAAAACAACATTGAGATATCACCTCACCCCAGATAGAACGGCAAAAATCAAGAACTCTAATAACAACAGATGCTGGAGGGGATGTGGACAGAAAGGAACCTTACTTCATTGTTGGTGGGAATGTAAACTTGTCCAACCACTTTGGAAAGCAGTATGGAGGTTCCTCAAAAGACTTCACATAGAACTCCCCTATGACCCAGCAATCCCACTTTTGGGCATTTAGCCAAATGCTTACAAACAAGACCACACTAAAGCTACCACCACAACTATGTTTATTGCAGCATTATTTACCATAGCTAAGATATGGAACCAACCCAGATGCCCCTCAGTAGATGAATGGATCAAGAAAATATGGTATATATACACAATGGAATTCTATGCCTCCATCAG
>NW_012302365.1:0-3202 GCF_000151885.1 Dipodomys ordii | reverse complement strand
TAGAGAAACAGAAACAGAGAGACAAGAGACAGAGACGTGGTGAATTGGTCCAGCTGGACTACATACATGCTCTGTCGCGTCCGATCTTTGAGTTTCCTCAAAGATACACACACGCACACACACAGATACACTGAGATGCCCTCTGCCCCCTCTTCTCTCCTCTCCAATTCCCCCGCCCCCTCCTCCCTCCCCCCCCCGTCAGGCACCAGAAATGAGATCCTTCCCCTTCGCCTATTGCGTCAATTACAAACAAAAGGCAGCGTGAGATTCAAGCAAATTTGTTTTATTTTGTTCCGAGGGTAGGGTTGTTGATTTTGGTGCCGGGGGGGGGGGGTCGGAGGTCGTGGTCGTGGTCGAGTAATCGCCTGCGGCGGGGGGGGGTGAGGATGGACGGTTACGCCACCTGCATGGCTGGCTCGCGTTCCCCTCTGGCTGTCTGGTTGCCGCTGAGTGCTTCAGATATCACCATCCGGTCAGGAAGCAGGGGCTGGAAGATAAAGAGATATTAAAGAGATAATTAGGAGCAGGACTCCAGGGAAGCCCGAAGGCGGGGGGGGCGGGGGGAGGGGGGAGGGAGAGAATGGTGGAGAGGAGGGCAGACGGATCTATCCAGGGAACGAGCGACTCCTCCCCCTCCCCCTCCCCCTCCGCAACACGTCGGCCGGCGGTCGAAACCCCGCCCTCACCCCTCCCCGTCCTCATGGCTACGACAGAGGAAAAGCAAATGATGATAATAATGAATCATAACAACCTATATGTATGTGTATGTCAGAACTCTCACTCCCCACTGCCGGGTAGGTGAGGACTGACTGACTGAGTGAGTGACTGACCCGACCCGTGTTTTGCCCCTCCCGCCGCCCCATCCACCTTGTCGACGGCGAACACGCGCCATCTAGTGGTGGTTTTGTGAATTGCAGTTTTCTCTCATGAAATGCATGGGGGAAAAAAAAGAACAAACAAACCACGCACTGACTGACTGAGAAAACCGGCCCAGGCTGGCTGGCCCCGAGAGAGACTGCCTTCTTTTCAGAGAAGGGGTGGGGTGGGGATGATGATGTGCCTCGTTGGAGTATGGGGCCCATGCATAGGCAGGCAGGCAGGCAGGCAGGCTCGGAGTGGGACCGTTGTGTGTTGGAGCGCCAGTACAGTAGCTCAAGCCCCAGGATTGACTGGCAAGTCGACAGGAAAAGGAGGGAGGGAGTGCGGGCGGGCGGGCGGGCGGGAGAGAGAATTCAAACGAGAGAGAGAGAGAGAGAGAGAGAGAGAGACAGACAGACAGACAGACAGACAGACAGACAGACAGACAGACAGAGACAAAGAGAGACACAGAGAGAGAAATAGAGAAACAGAAACAGAGAGACAAGAGACAGAGACGTGGTGAATTGGTCCGGCTGGACTACATACATGCTCTGTCGCGTCCGATCTTTGAGTTTCCTCAAAGATGCACGCACGCACACACACAGATACACTGAGATGCCCTCTGCCCCCTCTTCTCTCCTTTCCAATTCCCCCGCCCCCTCCCCCCTCCCCCACCCGTCAGGCACTAGAAATGATATCCCTCCCCTTCGCCTATTGCGTCAATTACAAACAAAAGGCAGCGTGAGATTCAAGCAAATTTGTTTTATTTTGTTCCGAGGGTAGGGTTGTGGATTTTGGTGCGGGGGGGTGGGGTCGGAGGTCGTGGTCGTGGTCGATTAATCGCCTGCAGGGGTGTGGGGGTGAGGATGGACGGTTACGCCACCTGCATGGCTGGCTCGCGTTCCCCTCTGGCTGTCTGGTTGCCGCTGAGTGCTTCAGATATCACCATCCGGTCAGGAAGCAGGGGCTGGAAGATAAAGAGATATTAAAGAGATAATTAGGAGCAGGACTCCAGGGAAGCCCGAAGGCGGGGGGGGGGCGGGGGGCGGGCGAGGGAGAGAATGGTGGAGAGGAGGGGAGACGGATCTATCCAGGGAACGAGCGACTCCTCCCCCTCCCCCTCCCCCTCCGCAACACGTCGGCTGGCGGTCGAAACCCCGCCCTCCTCCCTCCTCGTCGTCATGGCTACGACAGAGGAAAAGCAAATGATGATAATAATGAATCATAACAACCTATATGTATGTGTATGTCAGAACTCTCACTCCCCACTGCCGGGTAGGTGAGGACTGACTGACTGAGTGAGTGACTGACCCGACCCGTGTTTTGCCCCTCCCGCCGCCCCATCCACTTGTCGACGGCGAACGCGCGCCATCTAGCGGTGGTTTTGTGAATTGCAGTTTTCTCTCATGAAATGCATGGGGGAAAAAAAAGAACAAACAAACCACGCACTGACTGACTGAGAAAACCGGCCCAGGCTGGCTGGCCCCGAGAGAGACTGCCTTCTTTTCAGAGAAGGGGTGGGGTGGGGATGATGATGTGCCTCGTTGGAGTATGGGGCCCATGCATAGGCAGGCAGGCAGGCTCGGAGTGGGACCGTTGTGTGTTGGAGCGCCAGTACAGTAGCTCAAGCCCCAGGATTGACTGGCAAGTCGAGAGGAAAAGGAGGGAGGGAGTGCGGGCGGGCGGGCCGGCGGGAGAGGGAATTCAAACGAGAGAGAGAGAGAGAGACAGAAAGACAGACAGACAGACAGACAGAGACAAAGAGAGACACAGAGAGAGAAATAGAGAAACAGAAACAGAGAGACAAGAGACAGAGACGTGGTGAATTGGTCCGGCTGGACTACATACATGCTCTATCGCGTCCGATCTTTGAGTTTCCTCAAAGATGCACGCACGCACACACACAGATACACTGAGATGCCCTCTGCCCCCTCTTCTCTCCTCTCCAATTCCCCCGCCCCCTCCCCCCTCCCCCCCCGTCAGGCACCAGAAATGAGATCCCTCCCCTTCGCTATTGCGTCAATTACAAAGAAAAGGCAGCGTGAGATTCAAGCAAATTTGTTTTATTTTGTTCCGAGGGTAGGGTTGTGGATTTTGGACCGGGGGGGGGGGGTCGGAGGTCGTGGTCGTGGTCAAGTAATCGCTGGCGGGGGGGGGGTGAGGATGGACGGTTACCCCCCCTGCTGGGATGTCTCGCGTTCCCCTCTGGCTGTCGGGTTGCCGCTGAGGGCTTCAAATATCCCCTTCCGGTCAGGAAGCAGGGGCTGGAAAATAAAAGAGTTATTAAAAAGATAATTAGGAGCAGGACTCCAGGGAACCCCAAAGGCGGGGGGGGGCCGGGGAA
>NW_012302364.1:0-3202 GCF_000151885.1 Dipodomys ordii | reverse complement strand
TTGTCCCCGCTGTGTCCCGCTGTGTCCCCCTCTGTGTCCCGCTGTGTCCCCGGCTGTGTCCCGATGTGTCCCTGCTGTGTCCCCCGCTGTGTCCCGCTGTTTCCCCGCTATAACCCCCGATGTGTCCCACAATGTATCCCGCTGTGTCCCGCTGTGTCCCGCTATGTTCCCGCTGTATCGACGCTGTGTCCCGCTGGGTCCAGCTGTGTCCTCGCTGTGTCCCGCTGTGGACTCCGCTGTGTCCCGTTGTGTCCCCTCTTTGTCCACCGCTGTGTCCCCACTATGTCCTGCTTTGTCCCTGCTGTGTCCTGCTATGCCCCCGTTGTCCCCCAGTGTGTCGACTCTGTCCCCAACTTTGTCCCCCGCTGTGTCCCGCTGTGTTCCGCTGTTTCCCCTCTGTGTCCCCGTTGTGTCCCCGCTGTGTCCCGCTGTGTACTCCGCTGTGTCCCGTTGTGTCCCATTGTATCCCCGCTGTGTCCTGCTGTGTCCCGCTGTGTCCTCGCTTTGTTCCCCGCTGTGTCCCCCTGTGTCCCCCTTGTCCCCCGCTGTGTCCCGCTGTGTCACGCTGTGTTCCCAGCTGTGTCCCGCTGTTTCCTCCCCTATATCCCGCGCTGTTTCCCGCTGTGTCCCCCGCTGTGTCCCGCTGTGTCCCGCTGTGTCCCGCTGTGTCCCGCTGTGTCCCGTTGCGTCCTCGCTGTGTCCAGCTGTGTCCCGCTGTATACTCCGCTGTATCCAGCTGTGTAACCGCTGTGTCCCGCTGGGGCCGGCTCTGTCCTTGCTGTGTCCGCCGCAGTGTCCAGCTGTGTCCCCGCTGTGTCCCGCTGTGTCCCCTGCTGTGTCCCCCGCTGTGTCCGGCTGTGTCCCTCGCTTTGTTTCCCTGTGACCAATGCTGTGTCCCCGCTGTGTCTGGCTGTGTCCCCGATGTGTCCTGCTGTGTCCCTGCAGTGTCCCCGCTGTGTCGCGCTGTGTACCCCCTGTGTCCAGCTGTGTCCCCGCTCTGTCCCGCTGTGTCCACCACTGTGTCCCGATGTGTCCCCTGCTGTGTCCCCCGCTGGGTCCCGCTGGGTCCCCCGCTGTGCCCCAATGTGTCCCCCGCTGTCTCCCGCTCTGTCCTCCGCTGTGGCTCAAGCTTTGTCCTCACTGTGTCCCGCTGTGTCCCGCTGTGTCCCCCCTGTGTCCCGTTGTGTCCCCAGCTGTGTACCTCGCTGTGTCCCGCTGTGTCCCCGCTGTACCGACTCTGTGTCCCGCTGTGTCTTCGCTGTGTTCCCCGCTGTGTCCCGCTGTGTCCTCGGCTGTGTCCCCAGCT
Organism: Dipodomys ordii; assembly: GCF_000151885.1. Taxonomy (NCBI): domain Eukaryota; kingdom Metazoa; phylum Chordata; class Mammalia; order Rodentia; family Heteromyidae; genus Dipodomys; species Dipodomys ordii. The sequence continues at coordinate 1,896 of NW_012302364.1, read as the reverse complement.
CTGTCCCGCTGTGTCCCCCACTGTGTCCCGCTGTGTTCCGCTTTGTCCCCCACTGTGTCCCGATGTGTTCCGCTTTGTCCTCCTCTGTGTCCCTTCTGTGTCACGCTGTGTCCCCCGCAGAGTCCCGCTGTGTCCCCGCTGTGTCCCGCTGTGTCCTTGCTGTGTCCCCTGCTGTGTCCCGTTGTGTCCCCCGCTGTGTAACCTGCTGTGTCCCGCTGTGTACCATGCTGTGTCCCGCTGTGTCCCCCGCTGTGTCCCGCTGTGTCCCCCGCAGTGTCCAGCTGTGTCCCCGCTGTGTCCCGCTGTGTCCCCTGATGTGTCCCCCGCTGTGTCTGGCTGTGTCGCCCCAATTTGTCCCGCTGTGACCAATGCTGTGTCCCCCGCTTTGTCCCGCTGTGACCAATGCTGTGTCCCCGCTGTGAACGGAGGTGTCCCCGATGTGTCCCGCTGTGTCTCCGCTGTGTCCCCGCTGTGTCCCGCTGTGTACCCGCTCTGTCCAGCTGTGTCCCCGCTCTGTCCCGCTATGTCCACCACTGTGTCCCGATGTGTCCCCTGCTATGTCCCCCGCTGTGTCCCACTGTGTGCCCCGCTGTGTCCCGCTGTGTCCCCGGCTGTCTCCCGCTCTGTCCTCCCCTGTGTCTCAAGCTTTGTCCCCACTGTGTCCCGCTGTGTCCCGCTGTGTCCCCCCTGTGTCCCGTTGTGTCCCCGCTGTGTCCTTGCTGTGTTCCCCGCTGTGTCCCGCTGTGTCCTCCGCTGTGTCTCCTGCTCTGTCCCGCTGTGTCCCCCACTGTGTCCCGCTGTGTTCTTCTTTGTCGCCCTCTGTGTCCCTGCTGTGTCCCCGTTGTGTCCAGCTGTGTCACGCTGTGTCCCCCGCAGAGTCCCGTTGTGTCCCCGCTGTGTCCCACTGTGTACCAAGCTGTGATCTGCTCTGTCCCCCGCAGTGTCCAGCTGTGTCCCCGCTGTGTCCCGCTGTGTCCCCTGATGTGTCCCCCGCTGTGTCTGGCTGTGTCCCGCTGTGTCCCCCGCTGAGTCCCGCTGTGTCCCCACTGTGTCCCCACTGTACCGACGCTGTGTCGCGCTGTGTCCTCGCTGTGTTCCCCGCTGTGTCCCGCTGTGTCCCCCACTGTGTCCCCCGCTCTGTCCCGCTGTGTCCCCACTGTGTCCTGCTGTGTTCCGCTTTGTCCTCCACTGTGTCCTGCTGTGTCCCCGCTGTGTCCACGCAGTGTCACCGCTGTGTCCAGCTGTGTAGTGCTCTGTCCCGTGGTGGCCCGCTGTGTCCAGCTGTGTCCCCCCTGTGTCCCGTTGTGTCCCAGCTCTGTACCTCGTTGTGTCCTGCTGTGTCCCCGCTGTACCGACGCTGTGTCCCGCTGTGTCCTCACTGTGTTCCCCGCTGTGTCTCACTGTGTCCCCCGCTGGGTCCCCGATTCTGTCCCGCTGTGTCCCCCACTGTGTCCCGCTGTGTTCCGTTTTGTCCCTCACTGTGTCCCGCTGTGTTCTGCTTTGTCCCCCGCTGTGTCCCTGCCGTGTCCAGCTATGTCCCGCTGTGTCCTGCTGTGTCACGCTCTGTCCCCCGCTGAGTCCCACTGTGTCCCCCGCTGAGTCCCGCTGTGTCCCCGCTTTGTCCCGCTGTGTCCTTGCTGTGTCACCTTCTGTGTCCCGCATTGTCCCCCCTGTGTCTGCCGCTGTGTCCCGCTGTATTCCCCGCTGTGTCCCGCTGTGTCCCCAACTGTGTTCCTGCTGTGTCCCCCGCGTTGTCCTCGATGTGTCCCTCTGTTTCCCTCTGTTTCCCCCGCTGTGTCCCGTTGTGTCCCTTGCTGTGTACCCAGCTATGTCCCGCTGTGTACCACGCTGTGTCCCGCTGTGTCCCCCGCAGTGTCCCCCGCAGTGTCCAGCTGT
>NW_012302363.1:0-3202 GCF_000151885.1 Dipodomys ordii | reverse complement strand
TTCTTCTTCTTCTTCTTCTTCTTCTTCTTCTCTTTCTTCTGCTTCTGCTTTTCCTGCTTCTTCTGGTTCTACTGCTTCTATTTCTGCTACTCATTCTGCTTCTGCTTCTGCTTCTCCTATTGCTTCTGCTGCTCTTCCTTCTCTTTCTCCTACTTCTACTTCTTCTTCTTCTTCTTCTGCTTCTTCTGCTTCTCCTGCTTCTCCTTCTGCATCTCCTTCTGCTTGTGCTTGTCCTTATGCTTATTCTTCTGTTTCTGCTTCTCCTTCTGCTTTTTCTGCTTCTCCTTCTGATTCTCCTTCTGCTTCTGCTTCTGTTTCTCCTTCTTTTTCTCGTTCTTCTGCTTTTCCTTCTGCTTCTCCTTCTGCTTCTGCTGCAACTGCTACTGCTTCTTCTGTTTCTATTGCTCCTCCTTCTGCTTTTGATTCTCTTTCCGCTTCTGCTTCTCCTTCAGCTTCTCATTCTGCTTCTCCATATTCTGCTTCTTCTGCTTCCCCTGCTTCTCCTTCTGCTTCAGGTTCTGCTTCTGCTTCTTCGGATTCTTATGCTTCTGCTTCTCCTGCTTCTGCTTCTTCTGCTTCCCCTTCTTCTGTTTCTTCTGCTTCTCCTTCTGCTTCTCCTTCTGCTTTTGCTTCTCTTTCTGCTTCTGCTTCTCCTTCTGCTTCTCCAGATTCTGCTTCTTCTGCTTCTCCTGCTTCTCCTTCTGCTTCAGGTTCTGCTTCTGCTTCTTCGGCTTCTTCTGCTTCTGCTTCTCCTGCTGCTGCTTCTTCTGCTTCTCCTGCTTCTCTTTCTGCTTTTCCTTCTGTTTCTGCTTCTCCTTCTGCTTCTGCTTCTTCTCCTTCTTCTGTTTCTTCTGCTTCTGCTTCTCCTCCTACTGCTTCTCCTGCTTCTCGTTCTGCTTCTCTTTCTGCTTCTCCTTCTCCTTCTTCTGCTTCTCCTTCTGCTTCTCCTTCTGCTTCTGCTTCTGCTTCAATTTCTCCTTCTGCTTCTCATTCTGCTTCTGCGTCTTCTCTTTCTTCTGCTTCTCCTGCTTCTGCTTCTCCTGCTTCTCCTACTTCTCGTGCTGCTTCTCCTTATGCGTCTCTTTCTGCTTCTGCTTATCCTTTTGCTTCTCCTACTCCTAATCCTTCTCTCTCGCCTTCTCCGTCTTCTTCTTCTGCTTCTCCTGCTGCTTCTGCTTCTGCTTATTCTACTATTTCTGTTTCTTCTGCTTCTGCTTCAGATTGTGCTTCTTCTGTTTCTCCTGCTTCAGATTCTGCTTCTGCTTATTCGGCTTCTCCTGTTTCTTCTGATTCTGCTTCTTCTGTTTCTTCTGCTTCTCTTTCTGCTTCTCCTTCTCCTTCTGCTTCTTCTTCTGCTTCTTCTTCTGCTCTTCTCCTTCTTCTGTTTCTTTTGCTACTGTTTCCTCTTCTTCTTCTTCTACTGTTTCTTCTGCTTCTACTTCTGCTTCTCCTTCTTCTCCTCTTTCTGCTTCTACTTCTACTTCTTCTGATTCTCCTGTTTCTCGTTCTTCTTCTCCTTCTGTTTTTGCTTCTCTTTCTGCTTCAACTTCTCCTTCTGCTGCTCCTTCTCCTTCTTCTCCTTCTCCCACTGCTTCTGCTTCTGCTAATTTTGCTTATTCTTTTTCTTCTGCTTCTGCTTCTCCTGCTTCTGCTTCTTCTGCTTCTACTGCTTCCCCTTATGCTTCTCCTTATGCTTCTCCTTATGCTTCAGGTTCTGCTTCTGCTTCTGCTTCTTGTCCTTCTCCTGTTTCTTCAGCTTCTGCTTCTCCTGTTTCTGCATCTCCTGCTTCTCCTTCTGCTGCTCTTTCTGCTTCTCCTGCTGCTTTTCCTTCTCCTGCTCCTTCTTATGCTTCTCTTTCTTCTTCTCCTTCTGTTTCTCCTTCTCCTTCTCGTTCTTCTGCTTTTCCTTCTGCTTCTCCTTCTGCTTCTGCATCTTCTGCTTCTTCTGATACTGCCTCTGCTTCTTCTGTTTCTTCTCTTCTCCTTCTGCTTTTGCTTCTCTTTCTGCTTCTGCTTCTCCTTCTGCTTCTCCAGGTTCTGCTTCTTCTGCTTCTCCTGCTTCTCCTTCTGCTTCAGGTTCTGCTTCTGCTTCTTCTGCTTCTTCTGCTTCTTCTGCTTCTGCTTCTCCTGCTGCTGCTTCTTCTGCTTCTCCTGCTTCTCTTTCTGCTTTTCCTTCTGTTTCTGCGCCTCCTTCTGCTTCTTCTCCTTCTTCTGTTTCTTTTCCTTCTGCTTCTCCTGCTTCTGCTTCTCATGCTTCTCGTTCTGCTTCTCTTTCTGCTTCTCCTTCTCCTTCTTTTGCTTCTCCTTCTCCTTCTGCTTCTCCTTCTGTTCTGCTTCAATTTCTCCTTCTGCTTCTCATTCAGCTTCTGCGTCTTCTGTTTCTTCTGCTTCTCTTGCTTCTGCTTCTTCTGCTTCTCCTACTTCTCGTGCTGCTTCTCCTTCTGCTTCTCTTTCAGCTTCTGCTTATCCTTTTGCTTCTCTCTGCTTCTACTGCTTCTCTTACGCTTCTCATATGCTCTCTCTTATCTCTAGTCTCTCGTCTTGTCTCTTAGTCTCTCATCATCTTCATCTCATCTCTTCTTCTTCTTCTTCTTCTTCTTCTTCTTCTTCTTCTTCTTCTTCTTCTTCTTCTTCTTCTTCTCTTTCTTCTGCTTCTGCTTTTCCTGCTTCTTCTGCTTCTACTGCTTCTCTTTCTGCTTCTCATTCTGCTTCTGCTTCTCCTTCTGCTTCTCATGTTGATTCTGCTGCCCTTCCTTCTCCATCTCCTACTTCTGCTTCTCGTTCTGCTTCTGCTTCTTCTGCTTCTCCTGCTTCTCCTTCAGCATCGTCTTCTGCTTCTGCTTCTTCTTCTGCTTCTTCTTCTTCTTCTGCTTCTCCTTCTTCTTCTTCTCCTTCTGATTCTCCTTCTGCTTCTCCTTCTGCTGCTCCTTCTCCTTCTTCTGCTTCTCCCTCTGATTCTTCTTCTTATGCTTATTCTTTTTCTTCTGCTTCTGCTTCTCCTGCTTCTGCTTCTTCTGCTTCTAATTCTTCTCCTTATGCTTCTCCTTCTTCTTCTTCTTCTTCTTCTTCTTCTTCTTCTTCTTCTTCTTCTTCTTCTTCTTCTTCTCTTTATTCTGCTTCTTCTTTTCCTGCTTCTTCTGCTGTCACTCCTTCTCTTTCTTCTTCTCATTCTGCTTCTGCTTCTCCTTCTTCTTCTTCTCTA
>NW_012302362.1:0-3202 GCF_000151885.1 Dipodomys ordii | reverse complement strand
ACAGAGCTGGACCCAGAGGGACACAGAATGGACAGAGCGTGACACAGCTGGACACTGAGGGAGACAGAGCGAGGACACAGCCGGACACAGCGAAACACAGCGTGACACAGTGGGGACACAGCAGGGGACACAGCGGGACACAGCGGGGGACACAGCGGGACACAGCGGGACACAGCGGGGACAAAGCGGGACACAGCGGGGGACACAGCGAGGACACAGCTGGACACAGCGGTGACAAAGCGGGACACAGCGGGGGACACAGCAGGACAAAGCGGGACACAGCGTCGATAGAGCGGGGACAGAGCGGGACACAGCGGTGACACAGCGGGACTCAGCGGGGGACACTGCGGGACCCAGCGGGACCCAGCGGGGACACAGCAAGGACACAGCGGGGGACACAGCGGGACACAGCGGGGGACACAGCGAGGGACACAGCGGGGGACACAGCAGGACACAGTGGGGAACACAGAGAGAGAGACACAGCAGGACCCAGCGGGACACAGCGTCGATACAGCGGGGACACAGCGGGACACAGCGGGGTCACTGCGGGACACAGTGGGGGACAAAGCGGGACACAGCGGGACACAGCGGGGACGCAGCGTGACACAGCGGGACATGGCGGGGGACACAGCAGGAAACAGAGGGGGACACAGTGGGGGAAACAGCTGGACACAGCGGGGAACACAGCGAGGACACAGTGGGACCCAGCGGGACACAGCATCGATACAGCGGAGACACAGCGTTACACAGCATGGTACAAAGCTGTGGACACAACGGGACACAGTGGGGGCACAGCGGGACACAGCGGGACGCAGTGGGACACAGCGGGGACAAAGCGTGAGACACAGCAGGGGACAGAGCTGGAGACAGCGGGGACACAGCGGGGACACAGCGGGACACAGCGAGGACACAGCGGGACAGAGCGGGACACTGCAGGGCACAGCGGGGGACACAGCGGGACACAGCGGGGGACACAGGGAGGACACAGCGGAACACAGAGTGGGACACAGTGAGGACACAACCGGACACAGCGGGACACAGCGGGACACAGCCGGGACCCAGCAGTGGACACAGCGGGACACAGCGGGGGACACAGTGGGACACAGCGGGCACACAGCGGGGACACAGCGGGACACAGCGGGAAACAGCGGAGACAGAGCGGGACACAGTCAGACACAGCGGGACACAGCGGGAGACAAAGAGGGACACCACGGAACACAGCGGGACACAGCAGGAAACAGCAGTGACACTGCGGGGACACAGTGGAACACAGCGGGGGACACAGCGGGAAACAGAGGGGGACAGAGCGGGACACAGTGGGGTACACAGCCGGACACAGCAGGGGAAACAGTGGGGGACACAGCGGGACACAGCGGGACACAGCGAGGACACAGCGGGACAGAGCGGGACACTGCAGGGCACAGCGGTGGACACAGCGGTACACAGCGTGGGACAAAGTGAGGACATAGCGGAACACAGAGTGGGACACAGTGAGGACACAGCGGGACACAGCGGGACACAGCGGGACACAGCCGGGTCCCAGCAGTGGACACAGCGGGACACAGCGGGGGACACAGCGGGACACAGAGGGAGACACATGGAGGACTCAGCGGGACAAAGCGGGGACACAGCGGCGACTCACCGGGGGACAAAGCGGGGGACAAAGCGGGACACCACAGAACACAGTGGGAAACAGCGGGACACAGCGGGGAAACTGCGGGGAAACAAGGGGACAAAGCGTGGGACACATAGGGACACAGCGGGGGACACAGTGGGGGACACAGCGGGACACAGCGGGGAACACAGCGAGGACACAGCGGTGACACAACGGGACTCAGCAGGGGACACTGCGGGACCCAGCGGGACCCAGCGGGAACACAGCAAGGACACAGCGGGGGACACAGCGGGACACAGCGGGACACAGCAGGGGACACAGCGAGTGACACAGCGGGGGACACAGCAGGACACAGTGGGGAACACAGAGAGAGAGACACAGCAGGACCCAGCGGGACACAGCATCGATACAGCAGAGACACAGCGGGACACAGCGGGGTACACAGCTGTTGACACAACGGGACACAGTGGGGGCCAGAGCGGGACAGAGCGGGACACTGCGAGGCACAGCGGGGGACACAGCGGGACACAGCGGGGGACCCAGCGAGACACAGCGGGACACAGCGGGACACTGCGGGGCACAGAGGGGGACACAGCGGGACACAGCGGGGGACACAGGGAGGACACAGCTTAACACAGCATGGGACAAAGCGAGGACACAGAGGGACACAGCGAGACACAGTGGGACACAGCGGGGACCCAGCAGTGGACACAGCGGGACACAGCGGGGGACAAAGAGGGACACCAAGGAACATAGCAGGACACAGCGTGAAACAGCGGTGAACCTGCGGGGACACAGCGGGACACACCGGGGGACACAGCGGGACCCAGCGGGACACAGCGGGGAACACAGCGGGACACAGCGTCTATAGAGAGGGGACACAGCGAGACACAGCGGTGACACAGCGGGACACAGCAGGACACTGCGGGGCACAGCGGCGGACACAGCGGGACACAGCGGGGACCCAGCGGGACACAGCGGGACACTGCGGGGCACAGCGGGGGATACAGCGGGACACAGCGGGGGACACAGGGAGGACACAGCTTAACACAGCATGGGACAAAGCGAGGACACAGCGGGACACAGCGAGACACAGCGGGACCCAGCGGGGACCCAGCAGTGGACACAGCGGGACACAGCGGGGGACAAAGCAGGACACCACGGAACACAGCAGGACACAGCGTGAAACAGCGGTGAACCTGCGGGGACACAGCGGTACACAGCGGGGGACCCAGCGGGACCCAGCGGGACACAGCGGGGAACACAGAGAGGACACAGAAGGACCCAGCGGGACACAGCGGGGGACACAGCGAGGACACAGCGTGGGAAACAGTGAGGACACAGCGGGACACAGCGAGACACAGCGGGACACAGTGGGGACACAGCAGTAGACACAGCGAGACACAGCGGGGGACACAGCGGGACACAGCAGGGAACACAGCGAGGACACAGCGGGGACACTGCGGGAACATAGTGGGACACAGCGGGGCACACAGCGGGACACAGCGGGATAAAGTTTGGGACACAGCAGGAAAACAGCAGGACACAGCGGGGGACACAGCGAGGACACAGCAGGACACAGCGGGA
>NW_012302361.1:0-3202 GCF_000151885.1 Dipodomys ordii | reverse complement strand
CACAGCGGGAGACACAGCAGGACACAGCGGGGCACACAGAGGCAGACAGCGGTACACATCGGGACACAGCGGGGACACAGCGGGACACAGCGGGACACAGCGGGGACAGAGCAGGACACAGCGGGGACACAGCGGGGACACAGCGGGGACACAGCGGGGGACACAGTGGGACACAGCGGGGACACAGAGGGACTCAGCGGTTACACAGCGAGGACACACCAGGGACACAGCGGGACACAGCGGAGACAAAGCGGGGACACAGTGAGACACAGCGAGGACACAGCGGGACACAGCGGAGGACAAAGCGGGGACAGCGGTGACGCACCGGCAGACAGAGGGGACACAGCGGGACACAGCGGGACACAGCGGGGGACACAGCCGGACACAGTGGGGGACACAGCGGAGGACACAGCGGGACACAGCTGGGGACACAGCGGGGGACAGCGGGGACACACATGCAGACAGCGGGGACACAACGGGACACAGCGGGGGACATCGGGGACACAGCGGGACACAGCAGGACACAGCAGGGACACAGCAGGGACACAGCGGGTCACAGCGGGGACAGAGTGTGGGACACAGTGAGGACACAGCGGGACACAGAGGGATACTCAGAGAGGACACAGTGTGACACATGGGGACACAGCGGGACAGAGCGGGGGACACAGAGAGGACACAGCGGGACACAAATGGGGACATAGCAAGGACACAGAGGGACACAGCGTAGCGGGACACAGCGGGAAAGAGCGGGACACAGCGGGGGACACAGCCCGGGGACACAGCGGGACACAGCGGGGGACAGAGCAGGGACACATCGGGTCACAGCAGGGTCACAGTGGGGGACACAGCAAGGACACTGTGGGACACAGAGGGATACACAGTGAGGACACAGCGTGACACATGTGGACACAGCAGGGACACAGCGGGGGACACAGAGGGACACAAAGCGGGACACAGCGTTACACCGCGGGGACACAGCGGGGCACAGCGGGGACACAGCAGGGGACACAGCAGGACACAGAGGGGAACAAAGGGGGCACAAGGCGGGATACAGTGGGACACAGCGGGGTACACAGCGGGACACAGCGGGGACACAGCAGGGGCACAGTGGGAAACAGCGGGACACAGCGGGGGACAAAGCGGGACACACCGGGATACAGCGGGACACAGCGGGGGACACAGCAGGGGACACAGAGCCACACACAGCAGGAGAGAGTGGAACACAGCAGGGACACAGCAGGGACACAGCGGCACATCGCGGGGACAAAGCGAGGACAGAGGGGGACACAGAGGTACACAGCGAGGGACACAGCGGGGGACAGTGGGGACAAACCGGGGAACAACGGGGACACAGCAGGGACACATCTGGTCACAACGGGGACACAGTGGGGAACACAGCAAGGACACAGCGTGACACAGAGGGATACACAGCGAGGACACAGCGTGACACATGGGGACCCAGCGGGACCCAGCGGGTGACCCAGCGAGGACACAGCGGGACACAAATGGGGACACAGCAAGGACATAGCCGGGCACAGCGTGAAAGAGCGGGACACAGCGGGGGACACATCCTGGGACACAGCGGGGTCACAGCGGGACACAGCGGGACACAGCGGGACACTATTGGGCGACACAGCAGGACACTGTGGGGTACACAGCGGGACACAAAAGGACACAGCAGGGACACAGCGGGGGACACAGCGGGACACAAAGGGGGACACAGCGTTACACAGCGGGGACACAGTGGGACACCGCGGGGACACAGCAGGGGACACAGCAGGACACAGAGTGGAACAAAGGGGGCACAAAGCGGGACACAGTGGGACACAGCGGGGTACACAGCGGACACAGCGTGGACACAGCAGGGGACATAGCAAGGCCACAGCGGGATACAGCGGGACACAGTGGGGGACACAGCAGGGGACACAGCAGGACACAGGGGGACACAGCGAGGACACAGCAGGGGATAGAGCGGGACACAAAGGGGGACACAGCGTTACACAGCGGGGACACAGCGGGACACAGCGGGGGACATATCATGGACACAGCGGGTCACAGCGGGGAAATAGTTGGGGACACATCGGGGGACACAGCGGGATACAGAAGGACACAGCGAGGACACAGCGGGACACAGGAGGACACAGCGGGGACACAGCGGGAGACACAGTGGGACACAGCTGGGGATACAGCGAGGACACAGCAGGGACACTACGGGACACAGCGTTTCGCAGCGGGGAAATAGTGGGGGACACAGCGGGGGACACAGCGGGATACAGAAGGACAAAGCAAGGACACAGCAGGGACATAGGGGGACACTGCGGGACACAGCGGGGACACAGAGGGACATAGAGATTACACAGTGAGGACACACCCGCGACACAGCGGGACACAACTTGGACACAGCGGGGATACAGCGGGACTCAGCGGGACACAGCGTGGGACATAGAGGCAGACACAGCAGGACACAGCGGGACACAGCGGGGGACACACAGGGGGAGAGCAGGCACACAGCGGGACACAGCAGGACACAGCGGACACAGCGGGACACAGCAGGGAACACAGCGGGACACACAGCGGGACACTTCGGGACACAGCGGGGGACACAGCATGGACACAGCGGGTCACAGCGGGGAAATAGTGGGGGACACAGCGGGGGACACAGCGGGATACAGAAGGACACAGCGAGGACACAGCCGGACACAGGAGGATACTGCGGGGACACAGCGGGGACACATCGGGGGACACAGTGGGACACAGCGGGGACACAGATGGACTCAGCGGTTACACAATGAGGACACACCAGGGACACAGCGGGACACAGCGGAGACACAGCAGGGACAAAGTGACACCCAGCGAGGACACAGTGGGACACAGCGTGGGCTACAGCGGGGGACAGCGGTGACACACCGGCGGACAGCGGGAACACAGCGGGACACAGCGGGACACAGCGGGGGACACAGCGGGACACAGTGGGGGACACAGTGGGGGACACAGCGGGACAGAGCGGGGGACACAGCGAGGACATAGTGGGACACACTGGGGGATACAGCGAGGACACAGCAGGACACAGCGGGGACATAGCATGGGACACAGCGGGACAAAGCGGGGGTCACATCGGGACACAGCAGACACAGAGGGGACAAAGCAGGGGACAAAGCGGGGACACAGCGGACACAGCGGGACAAACGGGACACAGCTGGAC
>NW_012302360.1:0-3202 GCF_000151885.1 Dipodomys ordii | reverse complement strand
GAAGAAGGAGAAGGAGGAGAAGCAGAAGCAGAAGGAGAAGCCGAAGCGGAATGAGAAGCAGAAAGAGAAGCAGGAGAAGCACAAGAAGCAGAAGCAGGAGAAGCCGAAAGAGAAGAAGCAGAAGAAGCAGAAACAGAAGCAGAAGTAGAAGCAGAAGCAGAAGGAGAAGCAGCAGAAGAAGTAGAACCAGAAATTCAGGCAGGAGAAACAGAAGAAGCAGAAGCAGAAAGAGAAGCAAAAAGAGAAGCAGAAGGAGAAGTAGAAGAAGCAGTAGAAGGAGAAGCAGCAGAAGAAGCAGAAAAAAAAGCAGAACAAGCAGAAGAAGCAGTAGCAGAAGCAGAACGAGAAGCAGAAGAAGAAGGAGAAGGAGAAAGAGAAGGATTAGGAGTAGGAAGAGCAGAAGGAGAATCAGAAGCAGAACGAAAAGCAGAAGGAGCAGCAGAAGGAGAAGCAGAAGGAGCAGCAGAAGGAGAAGCAGAGGAAGGAGAAGCAGAAGCAGAAGAAGCAGCAGAAGGAGAAGCAGAAGCAGAAGAAGATGCAGAAGGAGAAGCAGGAGAAGCAGAAGAAGCAAAAGCAGAAGGAGAAGCAGAAGTAGAAGAATGAGAAAGAGAAGGAAGGGCAGCCGAAGCAATAGGAGAAGAAGAAGAATGAGAAGAAGAAAGAGAAGCAGGAGAAGAAGAAGAAGAAGAAGAAGAAGAATCAGAAACAGAAGATACAGAAGAAGAAGAAGAAGAAGAAGAAGAAGAAGAAGAAGAAGAAGACGAAGAAGAAGAAGAAGAAGAAGAAGAAGAAGAAGAAGAAGAAGAAGAAGAAGAAGAAGAAGAAGAAGAAGAAGAAGAAGAAGAAGAAGGAGAAGCAGTAGAAGCAGAAGAAGAAGAAGCAGGAGAAGCAGAAGCAGAAGAAAAAGAATAAGCAAAAGAAGCAGAAGCAGAAGCACTGGGAGAAGCAGAAGCAGAAGGAGAAGGAGCAGCAGAAGGAGAAGCAGAAGCAGAAAGAGAAGCAGAAACAGAAGGACAACAAATGGAGAAGCAGGAGAATCAGAAGAAGCACAAGTAGAAGCATAAGAAGCAGAAGCAAAAGAAACAGAAGAAGGAGAAGAGCAGAAGCAGAAGCAGGAGAAGCAGAAGCAGAAGGAGAAGCAGAAAGAGAAGCAGGAGAAGCAGAAGAAGCAGGAGAAGCAGAAGTAGAAGAAACAGAAGAATCTTAAGAAGCAGAAGCAGAATCTGAAGCAGAAGGAGAAACAGAAGAAGCAGAATCTGAAGCAGAAGCAGAAGAAACAGTAATAGTAGAATAAGCAGAAGCAGAAGCAGCAGGAGGAGCAGAAGAAGAAGACGGAGAAGGCGAGAGAGAAGGATTAGGAGTAGGAGAAGCAAAAGGATAAGCAGAAGCAGAAAGAGACGCAGAAGAAAAAGCAGCACAAGAAGTAAGAGAAGCAGGAGAAGCAGAAGCAGGAGAAGCAGAAGAAACAGAAGACGCAGAAGCAGAATGAGAAGCAGAAGGAGAAATTGAAGCAGAAGCAGAAGGAGAAGCAGAAGCAGAAGGAGAAGCAGAAGAAGGAGAAGGAGAAGCAGGAAGAAAAGCAGATAGAGAAGCAGAACGAGAAGCAGGAGAAGCAGAGGCAGGAGAAGCAGAAGCAGAAGAAACAGAAGAAGGAGAAGAAGCAGAAGCAGAAGGAGAAGCAGAAACAGAAGGAGAAGCAGAAAGAGAAGGAGGGGAAGAAGAAGAAGCAGAAGCAGGAGAAGCAGAAGCATAAGAATCCGAAGAATCAGAAGCAGAACCTGAAGTAGAAGAAGAAGCAGAAGAAGCAGAATTTGGAGAAGCAGAAGGAGAAGCAGAAGCAGAAAGAGAAGCAAAAGCAGAAGGAGAAGCAGAAGAAACAGAAGAAACAGAAGCAGTAGCAGAAGAAGCTGAAGATGTAGAAGCAGAAAAAGAAGCACAAGAAATAGCAGAAGAACGAGAAGGAGAAGGAGAAACAGAAGGAGAAGCAGAAGGAGAAGCAGATAGAGAATCAGGAAAAGCAGAAGAAGCAGAAGCAGACGGAGAAGCAGAAGCAGAAGGAGAAAAACTAAAGAGAAGAAGCAGAAGCAGAAGAAGCAGAAGCAGATGTAGAAAGAGAAGCCGACGAAGAGAAGCAGAACGAGAAGCAGGAGAAGCAGAAGAAGCAGAAGATGCAGAAGCAGAAGAAGAAGAAACAGAAGAAGAAGAAGGAGAAGAGAAACAGAAGAAGGAGAAGGAGCAGAAGCAGAAGGAGAAGCAGAAAGAGAAGCAGGAAAAGCAGAAAAAGCAGAAGCAGGAGAAGCAGAAGCAGAAGAAACAGGAGAAGGACAAGAAGCAGAAGCAGAAGGAGAAGCAGAAACAGAAGGAGAAGCAGAAAGAGAAGGAGGGGAAGCAGAAGAAGCAGAAGCAGGAGAAGCAGAAGTATAAGAATCCGAAGAATCAGAAGCAGAACCTGAAGCAGAAGGAGAAGCAGAAGAAGCAGAATCTGGAGAAGCAGAATGACAAGCTGAAGGAGAAGCAGAAGCAGAAAGAGAATCAAAAGCAGAAGGAGAAGCAGAAGAAACAGAAGCAGTAGCAGTTGCAGCAGAAGCAGAAGGAGAAGCAGAAAAAAAAGCAGGAGAGCGAGAAGGAAAAGGAGAAACAGAAGCAGAAGCAGAAGCAGAAGGAGAAGTAGAAGAAGCAGAAGGAGAAGCAGAAGCAGAAGAAGCAGCAGAAGGAGGAGCAGAAGCAGAAGAAGATGCAGAAGGAGAAGCAGGAGGAGCAGAAGAAGCAGAAGCAAAAGGAGAAAGAGAAGGAGAAGCAAAAGTAGAATCAGGAGAAACAGAAGAAGAAGAAGAAGAAGAAGAAGCAAAACAAACAGAAGAAGGAGAAGAGCAGAAGCAGAAGCAGAAAGAAAAGCAGAAGCAAAAGGAGAAGAAGAAAGAGAAGCAGGAGAAGCAGAAGAAGCAGGAGAAGTAGAAGCAGAAGAAACAGGAAAAGCCGAAGAAGCAGAAGCAGAATCTGAAGCAGAAGGAGAAACAGAAGAAGCACAATCTGAAGCAGAATCAGAAGAAACAGAAATAGTAGAATAAGCAGAAGCAAAAGCAGCAGGAGAAGCAGAAGAAGAAGACGGAGAATTTGAAAGAGAAGGATTAGGAGTAGGAGAAGCAAAAGGATAATCAGAAGCAGAAAGGAGGAGAAGCAGCATGAGAATTAGGAGAAGCAG
>NW_012302359.1:0-3203 GCF_000151885.1 Dipodomys ordii | reverse complement strand
GCAGGACAGAGGGTGACACAGCAGGACACAGGGGGGACACAGCGGTGGACACAGCGGGACACAAAGGGGGACCCAGCGTTACACAGCGGGGACACAGCGGGACACAGCGGGGACACAGCAGGGGACACAGCAGGACACAGAGGGGAACAAAGGGGGCACACAGCGGGACACAGCGAGGGACACAGCGGGACAAAGCGGGACACAGTGGGGACAGAGTGGGACACAGCGGGGACACAGCTGGGGACACAGCGGGGACACAGCGGGGACACAGCGGGACACACCGGGGACACAGCGGTGACACAGCGGGACACAGCAGCGACACAGCGGAACACAGCGGGGGACACAGAGGGACACAGCCTGGGACAGAGCGGGACAGAGCGTGGACACAGCGTGACACAGCGGGACACAGCGGGGGAAACAGCGGGACACAGTGGGGGACACAGCGGGGGACACAGCGGGACACAGCTGGGGACACAGCGAGGACACAGCAGCACACAGCGGGGGACACAGCGGGCGACAGCGGGGACACACATGCAGACAGCGGGGACACAACGAGACACAGCGGGGGACATCGGGGACACAGCGGGACACAGCGGGACACAGAGGGATACACAGAGAGGACACAGCGTGACACATGGGGACACAGCGCGACACAGCGGGTGACCCAGCGAGGACACAGCGGGACACAAATGGGGACACAGCAAGGACACAGCGGGACACAGCGGGAAAGAGCGGGACACAGCTGTGGACACACCCGGGGACACAGCGGGACACAGCAGGGGACACAGCGGGGACACACAGGGGACAGCAGGCACACAGCGGGACACAGCAGAACACAGCAAGACACAGAGGGACACAGCGGGGAACACAGCGGGGTACACAGCGGGACACAGTGGGACACAGCGGGGGACACAGCATGGATACAGCGGGTCACAGCAGGGAAATAGTGGGGGACACAGCGGGGGACACAGCGGGATACAGAAGGACACAGTGAGGACACAGCAGGACACAGGAGCACACACTGGGGACACAGCGGGGGCGGGGGACACAGTGGGACACAGCGGGGACACAGCGGGGACCAAGAGGGACACAGCGAGGACACACCATGGACACAGCGGGTCTCAGCGGAGACACAGCGGGGACACAGCCTAACACAACGGGGACACAGCGGAACACAGAGGGGGTACAGCGGGGGACAGCGGTGACACATTGGCGGACAGCGGGGACACAGCGGGACACAAATGGGGACACAGCAAGGACACAGCGGGACACAGCGGGAAAGAGCGGGACACAGTGGGGGACACATGGAAGACACAGCGGGACACAGAAGGACACACAGCGAGGACACAGCGTGACACATGGGGACACAGCGGGACACAGCGGGGACACAGCGGGGACACAGCGGGACCCAGGGGGGACACAGCAGGGGACAGCGTGGACACACATGCAGACAGTGGGGACACAAAGGGACACAGCGGGGACACAGCGAGGACACAGTGGGACACAGCGGGGAACACAGCGGCGGACACAGCTGGACCCAGCGGGACACAGCGGGGACACAGCGGGACACAGGGGGGGACACAGCAGGGGACACATCGGGGGACAGCGGGGATACAGAAGGACACAGCAGGACACAGCGGGGAAACAGCAAGGACACAACGGGACACAGCGGGACACAGCGGGGAGACAGTGGGGGACACAGCGAGGACACAGAGGGACACAGAGGGATACACAGAGAGGACACAGCGTGACACGTGGGGACACAGCGCGACACAGCAGGTGACCCAGCGAGGACACAGCGGGTCACAAATGGGGACACAGCAAGGACACAGCAGGACACAGCGGGAAAGAGCGGGACACAGCTGGGGACACACCCCGGGACACAGCGGGACACAGCAGGGGACACAGCCGGGACACACAGGGGACAGAAGGCACACAGCGGGACACAGCGGAACACAGCAGGACACAGAGGAACACAGCTGGGAACACAGCGGGGGACAGAGCGGGACACAGCGGGACACAGCGGGGGACACAGCATGGACACAGCGGGTCAGAGCGGGGACAAAGCGGGACACAGCGGGACACATCGAGGGACACAGCAGGACACTGCGGGGTACACAGCGGGACACAGCGGGATACAAAGGGACACAGCAGGGACACAGCGGGGGACACAACGGGACACAAAGGGTGACACGTCGTTACACAGCGGGGACACAGCGGGACACAGCGGGGACACAGCAGGGGACACAGCAGGACACAGAGGGTAACAAAGGGGGCACACAGCGGGACACAGTGGGACACAGCGTGGTACACAGTGGGACACAGCTTGGACACAGCAAGGGCACAGTGGGAAACAGCGGGACACAGCGGGGGACAAAGCGGGACACACCGGGATACAGCGGGACACAGCGGGGGACACAGCAGGGGACACAGAGGGACATCGCGGGGACAAAGCGAGGACAGAGCGGGACACAGAGGTACACAGCGAGGGACACAGCGGGGACAGTGGGGACAAACCTGGGAACAATGGAGACACAAAGGGACACAGCGGGGACACAGCGAGTACACAGCGGGACACAGCCGAACACAGCAGGACACAGAGGGGAACACAGCGGGGGACACAGCGGGACACAGCGGGACACAGCGGGGTACACAGTGGGACACATCGGGGATACAGCAAGTACACAGCGGGACACAGCGGGGGACATAGCAGGATAGAGCGAGGGACACAGCGGGACACAGCGGGGACACAGCGGGACAGAGCGGGGAACACAGCGGGATATAGCAGGGGACACAACGAGGACAAAGCGGGACACAGAGGGACACAGCAGTGGACACAGCAAGGCCACAGCGGGACACAGCGGGGACACAGTGGGGGACACAGCAAGGACACAGCGGGACACAGAGGGATACACAGCGAGGACACAGCGTGACACATGGGGACACAGCGGGACACAGCGGGGGATCCAGCAAGGACACTGCGGGACACGAATGGGGACACAGCAAGGACACAGCAAGACACAGCGTGAAAGAGCAGGACACAGCGGGGAACACAGCCGGGGACACAGCGGGACACAGCAGGAGACACAGCGAGGACACAGCGGGACACAGTGGGGACACAGCAGGACACAGAGGGACATATCGGGCGACACAGCATGACACTGCTGGGTACACAGCGGGACACAGCGGGACACAGCGGGGTA
>NW_012302358.1:0-3203 GCF_000151885.1 Dipodomys ordii | reverse complement strand
GCTGTGTCCCCCGCTGTGTCCCTGCTGTGTCCCCGCTGTGTCCTGCTGTATACTGCTGTGTCCCCCGCTGAGTCCTGCTGTGTCCCCGCTGTGTCCTTGCTGTGTTCCCCGCTGTGTCCCGCTGTGTCCCCCGCTGTGTCTCGCTGTGTCTACTGCTGTGTCCCCACTGTGTCCCGCTGTGTCTCGCTGTGTCCCGCTGTGTCCTCGCTGTTTCCCACGCTGTGTTCCGCTGTGTCCTCGCTGTGTCCCCCGCTGTGTTCCGCTGGGTCCTGCTGTGTCCTCTCTGTGTTCCCCACTGTGTCCCGCTGTGTCCCCCGCTGTGTCCCTTGCTGTGTCCCCCTCTGTGTTCCGCTGTGTCCCGCTGTGTCCTCGCTGTGTCCCCCGCTGTGTCCTTGCTGTGTCCCCGCTGGGTCCCGCTGGGTCCCGCAGTGTCCCCATCTGAGTCCCGCTGTGTCACCGCTGTGTCCCGCTCTGTCCCCGCTCTATCGACGCTGTGTCCCGCTATGTCCCACTGTGTCCTCTCTTTGTTCCCCGCTGTGTCCCGCTGTATCCCCCGCTGTGTCTCTCGCTGTGTCACCGCTGTGTCCCGCTGTGTCCTCGCTGTGTCCCCCGCTGTGTCCCGCTTTGTTACCGCTGTGTCCTGCTGTGTCCTCGCTGTGTCCCCCGCTGTGTCCCGCTTTGTCCCTTCTGTGTACCCCGCTGTGTCCCACTGTGTCCCCTGCTGTGTCCCCACTGTGTCACGCTGTGTTTCACTGTGTCCGGCTGTGTCCTCGCTCTGTCTCCCTCAGTGTCCAGCTGTGTCTTCCCTGTGTCCCCCGCTGTGTTCCGCTGAGTCCCCTGCTGTGTCCCGCTGTGTCCCGCTCTGTCACTCTCTGTCCCCTCTGTGTCCCTCTATGTCCAGCTCTGTCCCTGTTGTGTGTCCGCTGTACCCCGCTGTGTACCCTTCTGTGTCCAGCTGTGTCCCCTCTGTGTCCCGCTGTGTCCCTTCTCTTTCCCCCACTGTCCACCGCTGTGTCCCCCGGCTGTGTCCCGCAGTGTCCCCGCTGTGTCCTACTGTGTCCCGTGGTGTCCCGCTTTTTCCCCTCTATGTCTTCTGCTGAGTCCCCTCTGTGTCCCCGCTGTGTCCAGCTGTGTCCTCGCTGTGTCCTCCGCTGTCTCCTACTTTGTCCCACGCTGTGTCCTACTGTGTCCCACTGTGTCCCTGCTGTGTCCCCCGCTGTGTCCCGCTGTGTCCTGCTGTGTCCCCCGCTGTGTTCCGCTGGGTCCCGCTTTGTCTCCGCTGTGTCCCTGCTGTGTCCGGCTGTGTCCCCCGCTGTGTCCCGCTGTGTCCCGCTGGGTCCCCCGCTGTGTCCCGCTGTGTCCCTGCAGGTTCACCGCTATTTCACGCTGTGTCCTGCTGTGTTCCGTGGTGTCCCGCTTTGTTCCCCGCTGTGTCCCGCTGTGTCAACTGCTGGGTCCCCGCTGGGTCCCGCTGTGTCTCGCTGTTTCCCGCTGTGTCCTCGCTTTGTCCCATGCTGTGTTCCGTTGTGTCCTCCCTGTGTCCCCCGCTGTATCCCGCTTTGTTCCCCGCTGTGTCCCGCTTTGTCACCGCTGTGTCCCGCTTTGACCTCGCTGTGTCCCCCGCTGTGTCCCGCTTTGTCACCGCTGTGTCCTGCTGTGTCCTCGCTGTGTCCCGCTGTGTCCCCCGCTGTGTCCCGCTGTGTCCCCTGCTGTGTCCCCACTGTGTCACGCTGTGTTTCGCTGTGTCCGGCTGTGTCCTCGCTCTGTCTCCCTCAGTGTCCAGCTGTGTCACGCTTTGTCCCTTCTGTGTCCCTCTGTGTCCAGCTCTGTCCCCGCTGTGTGTCCGCTGTGTCCCGCTGTGTACCCTTCTGTGTCCAGCTGTGTCCCCTCCTTGTCCCGCTGTGTCCCTTCTCTGTCCCCCGCTGTCCACCACTGTGTCCCCTGGCTGTGTCCCGCAGTGTCCCCGCTGTGTCCCGCTGTGTCCTACTGTGTCCCGTGGTGTCCCGCTTTTTTCCCTCTATGTCCCCTGCTGAGTCCCCTCTGTGTCCCCACTGTGTCCAGCTGTATCCTCGCTGTGTCCTCTGCTGTCTCCTGCTTTGTCCCACGCTGTGTTCTACTGTCTCCCAATGTGTCCCTGCAGTGTCCCCCGCAGTGTCCCCGCTGTGTCCCGCTGTGTCCACCGCTGTGTCCCGCTGGGTCCCGCTGTGTCCCCTGCTGTGTCCCGCTGTGTCCCCGCAGGTTCACCGCTGTTTCACGCTGTGTCCTGCTGTGTTCCGTGGTGTCCCGCTTTGTCCCCCGCTGTGTCCCGCTGTGTCCACTGCTGGGTCCCCTCTGTGTCCCCGCTGTGTCCAGCTGTGTCCTCGCTGTGTCCTCCGCTGTCTCCTACTTTGTCCCACGCTGTGTCCTACTGTGTCCCAATGTGTCCCTGCAGTGTCCCCCGCTGTGTCCCCCGCTGTGTCCCGCTGTGTCCCCCTCTGTGTCCCGCTGTGTCCTGCTGTGTCCCCCCTGTGTCCCGCTGTATCCCGCTGTATTCCGTGGTGTCCCGTTTGTCCTCCGCTGTGTCCCCCGCTGAGTCCCCGCTTTGTCCCCGCTGTGACCCGCTGTGTCCAGCTGTGTCCCGCTATGTCCCCCACTGTGTCCCGTTGTGTCCCCAGCTATGTACCCTGCTCTGTCACGCTGTGTCCCCGCTGTATCGACGCTGTGTCCCGCTGGGTCCCGCTGTGTACTCTCTGTGTTCCACACTGTGTCCCGCTGTGTCCCCCGCAGTGTCCCTCGCTGTTTCCCGCTGTGTCCCCAGCTGTGTCCCTGCTGTGCCCCGCTGTGTCCCGCTGTGTACTGCTGTGTCCCCCTCTGAGTCCCGCTGTGTCCCCGCTGTTTCCCCAATGTGTCCTCACTGTGTCCCCCGCTGTGTCCCGCTGTGTCCCCCCTGTGTCCCCTGCTGTGTCCCGCTCTGTCCCTCTGTGTCCCCTGCTGTGTCCCCTGCTCTGTCCCACTTTGTCCCCCGCTGTGTCCCTGCTGTGTCCTCGCTGTGTCCCGCTGTGTCCCCCGCTGATTCCCGCTGTGTCCCAGATGTGTCCCGCTGTGTCCTCGCTGTATCCCCTGCTGTGTCCCCTTTGTCCCTCATGTGTCCCCCGCTGTGTCCTTCTGTGTCCCGCTGTGTCCGTGTTGTGTCCCGCTGTATCCCCGCTGTGTCCCGCTGTGTC
>NW_012302357.1:0-3203 GCF_000151885.1 Dipodomys ordii | reverse complement strand
ACAGCGAGGACACAGCGGGGGAAACAGCAGGGGACACAGCGGGACACAGCGAGGAACAGAGCGAGGACACAGCAGGACACAGCGGGACACAGCGTCGATACAGAGGGGACTCAGCGGAGGACACAGCGGGGGAAACAGCGGGGGACAAAGTGGGACACCACGGGACACAGTGTGACACAGCGGGACACAGAGGGGACACTGCGGGGACACAGCAGGACAAAGCGGGGGACATAGCGGGACACAGAGGCACACAGTGGGGGACACAGCCGGACACAGCGGGGGAAACAGTGGTGGACACAGTGGGATACGGTGGGACACAGCGGGGGACACATGGGGAACACAGCGGGACACAGCGGGGACACAGCGGGACTCAGCGGGGGACACAGCAGTATACAGCAGGACACAGCGGGGACACAGCAGGGACACATCGGGGGACACAGCGGGACACAGCGGGACACAACGGGGAACACAGCGAGACACAGAGGGGGACACAGAGGGGTACACAGCGGGACACAGCTGGGAACACAGCGGGTCACAGCGGGACACAGCGGGAACACAGCTGGACACAGCGGGGTACACAGTGGGACACAGGGGGCACACAGTGGGGACACAGCGGGGGACACAGCGGGACACAGCGGGTCACAGCGGGGGACGCAGCTGGGGACAGAGCGTGGGACAAAATGAGACACCACGGGACACAGTGTTACACAGCGGGACACAGCGGGGACACTGCGGGACACAGCAAGATAAAGCAGGGGACACAGCGGGACACAGCGGGCCACAGCGGGGGATAGCGGGGGACACAGCGGGACACAGTGGGCTACCCAGTGAGGACACAGCGGGACACAACAGGGGACACAGCGAGGACACAGCGGGGGACACAGCGGGGGACACAGCGGGACACAGAGGGGAACACAGCGAGGACACAGCGGGACACAACGGGACACAGCGTCGATACAGCAGGGAGGCAGCGTTACACAGCGTGGTACACACTGTGGACACAACGGGACGCAGTGGGGGCACAGCGGGACACAGCGGGACACAGTGGGACACAGCGGGGACAAAGCGTGACACACAGCGAGGGACAGAGAGGGAAACAGCAGGGGACACAGCGAGGAAACAGCGGGACACAGCGGTGACACAGCGGGGACTCAGCGGGGGACACAGTGGGACACAGCGGGGGACACAGCGGGACACAGCAGGGGACACTTCGGGACACAGTGTGGGACAGAGCGAGGGACACAGCGAGACACAGCGGGGACAAAGCTGGACACAGCGGGGTACACAGAGGGACACAGCAGGGACACAGCGGGGAAACAGCGGGACACAAAAGGACACAGCTGGACACAGCGGGGTACACAGCGGGACACAGCGGGGACAGAGCGGGACACAGTCGGACACAGCGGGACCCAGCGGGGGACCCAGCGAGGACATAGCGGGACACAGCGGGGGACACAGTGAGGACACAGCGGTGGACACAACAGGGGAAACAGCAGGACACAGCGGGGAACACAGCGAGGTTACAGCGGGGGAAACATCGAGGACACAGGAGCACACAGCATGGGACACAGCAAGGACACAGTGGGACACAGCAGGGGACACAGCGGGACATAGCGGTGAACACAGCGGGGGACACAGCGGGACACAGCGGGACACAGCGGGGGACACAGGGAGGACACAGCGGGACACAGCGGGGGACAGAGCGAGGACACATTGGGACACAATGGGACACAGCGGGATTCAGCGGGGGACACAGCAGTACACAGCGGGACAAAGCGGGACACAGCGGGGACACAGCAGAGACACAGCGGGGGACAGAGCGGGACACAGCTCGGGACACTGGGATGACAGAGCAGGACCCAGCGGGACCCAGCGTGGATACAGCAGGGACCCAGCTGGACACAGCGGGACACAGCAGGGACACAGCAGTAGACACAGCGGGACACAGTGCCGGACACAGCGGGACACAGCGGGGGACAAAGGGAGGACACAGCGGGACCCAGCGGGACCCAGCGTCGATACAGCAGGGACACAGCGGGACACAGTGGGGTACACAGCTGGGGACACAGCGAGGACACAGCGGGACACAGCGGGGACACAGCGGGACACAGCGGGACACAGCGGGGGACACAGCGGAACACAGCGTGGGACACAGCGAGGACACAGCAGGACACAGCGGGACATAGCGGTGACACAGCAGGGACACAGCAGGGACACAGCGGGGACACAGTGGGAGCACAACGGGACACAGCGGGACACAGTGGGACACAGCGGGGACAAAGCGTGAGACACAGCGGGGGACAGAAAGGGAGACAGCAGGGGACTCAGCGAGGAAACAGCGGGACACAGCGGGGACTCAGCGGGGGACACAGTGAGACACAGCGGGGGACACAGCAGGACACAGCGGGGGACACTGCGGGACACAGCGGGGGACACTGCGGGACACAGTGTGGGACAGAGCGTGGGACACAGCGAGACACAGCGGGGACAAACTGGGACACCACGGGACACAGTGGGACACAGCGGGACACAGCGGCGAAAGTGCGGAAACATAGCGGGACACAGCGGGGTACACAGCGGGACACAGCAGGACACAGCCAGACCCAGCGGGACACAGCGTCGATACAGCCGGGACACAGCGTTACACAGCAGGGTACACAGTTGGGAACACAGAGGGTCACAGTGGGGCACACAGCGGGACCCAGCGGGACACAGCGTCGATACAGCGGGCACACAGCGGGACACAGCGGGGTACACAGCTGGGGACACAATGAGACACAGCAGGGGACACAGCGAGGACACAGCGGGGGACACAGCGGGACACAGCTTGGGACACAGAGGGGACACAGCGGGACACAGCGGGGGACAGAGCGAGGACACAGCGGGATAGAGCGGGACACAGCGTGGGACAAAGTGGGAGACAGCGGGGGACACAGCGGGACACAGCGGGGGACACTGCGGGACACAGTGTGGGACAGAGCATGGGACACAGCGAGACACAGCAGGGAAAAAGCTGGACACAGCAGGGTACACAGAGGGACACAGCAGGGACACAGAGGGAAACAGTGTGACACAAAAGGACACAGCTGGACACAGCGGGGTACACAACGGAACACAGCGGGCACACAGCGGGGACACAGCGGGACACAGCGGGACACAGTGGGGACAGAGCGGAACACAGTCGGACACAACGGACACAGCGT
>NW_012302356.1:0-3203 GCF_000151885.1 Dipodomys ordii | reverse complement strand
TGGGGGCACAGCGAGACACAGCAGGACACAGCGAGGACACAGCGGGACACATTGGTGACACAGCGGGGAAAACAGCAGGACAAAGCAGCGGACACAGCGGGGGACACAGCGCGACACAGCAAGACATAGCATGGACACAGCAGTAGACACATCGGGACATAGCGGGAGACACAGCTGGGGACACAAAGGGACACAGCGGTGGACACAGCGAGGACACAGCAGGACCCAGCGGGACCCAGCGGGGGACACAGCGAGGACACAGCAGGACACAGCGGGGGACACAGCGAGGACACAGCGGGGGACACAGCGGGACACAGCGGGGAACACAGCGAGGACACAGCGGGACCCAGCGGGACACAGCGTCGATACAGCGGGCACACAGCGTTACACAGCGTGGTACTCAGCTGTGGACACAACGGGACACAGTGGGGGCACAGCCGGACACAGCGGGACACAGTGGGACACAGCGGGGACAAAGTGTGAGACACAGCGAGGGACAGAGCGGGAGACAGCGGGGAACACAGCAAGGACACAGCGGGACACAGCGTCGATACAGCGGGGACACAGCGTTACACAGCGTAGTACACATCTGTTTACACAACGGGACACAGTGGGGGCACAGCCGGACACAGCGGGACACAGTGGGACACAGCGGGGACAAAGCGTGAGACACAGCAGGGGACAGAGAGGGAGACAGCAGGGGACACAGTGAGGAAACAGCGGGACACAGCGGTGACACAGCGGGGACTCATCGGGGGACCTAGCGGGACACAGCGGAGGACACAGTGGGACACAGCGAGGAACACAGCAAGGACACAGCGGGACACAGCGGGACACAGCGTCGATACAGCGGGGACACAGCGTTACACAGCGTGGTACACAGCTGTGGACACAACGAAATACAGTGGGGGCACAGCGGGACACAGCGGGACACAGTGGGACACAGCGGGGACAAAGCGTGAGACACAGCGGGGGACAGAGCGGGAGACAGCGGGGGACACAGCGAGGACACAGCGGGACACAGCGGGGACTCAGCGGGGGAAACAGCGGGAGACAAAGAGGGACACCATGGAACATAGCGGGACACAGCGGGAAACAGCAGTGACCCTGCGGGGACACAGCGGGACACAGAGGGGGACACAGCGGGACACAGAGGAGGACAGAGCGGGAAACAGAGGGGGACAGAGCGTGGGACACAGCGAGACACAGCAGGGACAAAGCTGGACACAGCGGGGTACACAGAGGGACACAGCGGGGACGCAGCGGGGAAACAGCGTGACACAGCAGGACACAGCGGGACACAGCGGGGGACACAGCAGTACACAGCAGGACAAAGCGGGACACAGCGGGGACACAGCAGAGACACAGCGGGGGACACAGCGGGACAGAGTGGGGTACACAGCTGGGGACACAGCGAGGACATGCCGGACACAGCGGGACACATCGGGGACACTGCGGGAACATAGCAGGACACACCGGGGTACACAGCGGGACATAGCGGGACACAGCTGGGGACACAGCAGGGACACAGCGGGACACAGCGGAACACAGGGGGAGACAAAGCGGGAGACAGCGGGGCACACAGCGAGGACACAGGGGGCCACAGAGGCGACACAGAGGGGACTCAGCGGGGGACACAGCGTGGGACAAAGTGGGACACCACGGGACAAAGTGTTACACAGCGGGACACAGCGGGGACACTGCGGGACACAGCAGGAAAAAGCAGGGGACACAGCGGGACACAGCGGGCCACAGCGGGGGACACAGCGGGGGACAGCGGAGACAGAGAATCTCCACAGCGAGACACAGCGGTGACACAGCTGGACACAGCGGGGTACACAGCAGGACACAGCGGGCACACAGCGGAGACACAGCGGGACACAGCGGGACACAGCGGGGACACAGCGGGACAAAGCGGGAGACACAGCGGGACACAGCAGGCACACAGCGGGGACACAGTGGGACACAGCGGGACACAGCGGGGGACAAAGCGGGACACAGTGGGGGACCCAGTGAGGACACAGCGGGACACAGCAGGGGACACAGTGAGGACACAGCGGGGCACACAGTGGGGGACACAGCGGGACACAGCGGGGAACACTGCGAGGACACAGCGGGACCCAGCGGGACACAGCGTCGATACAGCGGGGACACAGCGTTACACAGTGTGGTACACAGCTGTGGACTCAACGGGACACAGTGGGGGCACAGCCGGACACAGCGGGACACAGTGGGACACAGCGGGGAAAAAGCGTGAGACACAGCAGGGGACAGAGAGGGTGACAGCAGGGGACACAGCGAGGAAACAGCGGGACACAGCGGTGACACAGCGGGGACTCAGTGGGTGACACAGCGGGACACAGCGGGGGACACAGCGGGACACAGCGCGGGACAAGGCGGGACACAGTGTGGGACAGAGCGTGGGACACAGCGACACACAGCAGAGACAAAACTGGACACAGCGGGGTACACAGAGGGACACAGCAGGGACACAGCGGGAAAACAGCGTGACACAAAAGGACACAGCGGGACACAGCGGGGGACACAGCGAGGACACAGAGGCACACAGTGGGGGACACAGCAAGGATAGAGCGGGAAACAGCGGGGGACACAGCAGGACATAGCGGGGGACAGAGCGGGACACAGCGGGACACAGCGGGGGACACAGGATGGACACAGCGGTACACAGCGGGGGACAGATCGAGGACACATTGGGACACAGCGGGGACACAGCGGGACTCTGCGGGGGACACAGCAGTACACAGCGGGACACAGCGGGACATAGCAGGGACACAGCGGGGGACACAGCGGGACACAGCGGGGGCCACAGCGGGGGACAGCGGAGACAGAGAGTGGCCACAGAGAGACACATTGGTGACACAACTGGACACAGCGGGGTACACAGCGGGACACAGCGGGCACACAGCGGGGACACAGCGGGACACAGCGGGACACAGCGGGGACACAGTGGGACACAGCGGGACAAAGTGGAGACACAGCGGGACACAGCAGGCACACAGCGGGGACACAGCAGGCACACAGCGGGGACACAGTGGACACAGCAGGACACAGTGGGGGACACAGCGGGACACAGTGGGGGACCCAGTGAGGACACAGCGGGACACAGCAGGGGACACAGCGAGGACACAGTGGTGGACACAGCGGGGGACAAAGCGGGACACAGCAGGGAACACAGCGAGTGA
>NW_012302355.1:0-3203 GCF_000151885.1 Dipodomys ordii | reverse complement strand
GATACAGAAGGAGAAGCAGGAGAAGCAGAAGAAGCAGGAAAAGCAGAAGCAGAGGAAAGAGAAGAAGAAGGAGAAGAGAAGAAGAAGAAGAAGAAGCAGAAGCAGAAGAAGAAGAAGAAGAAGAAGAAGAAGAAGAAGAAGAAGAAGAAGAAGAAGAAGAAGAAGAAGAAGACGACGAAGAAGAAGAAGAAGCATAAGGAGAAGCAGAAGCAGGAGAAGAAGAAGCAGAAGAAACAGAAGAAGGAGAAGAAGCAGAAGCAGAAGGAGAAGCAGAAACAGAAGGAAAAGCAGAAAGAGAAGCAGAAGAAGCAGGAAAAGCAGAAGCAGAAGAAAGAGAAGAAGCAGGTGAAGAAGAAGAAGAAGAAGAAGACAAAGAAGAAAAAGAAGAAGAAGAAGAAGTAGAAGAAGAAGAAGAAGAAGAAGAAGAAGAAGAAGAAGAAGAAGAAGAAGAAGAAGAAGAAGAAGAAGAAGAAGAAGAAGAAGAAGAAGTATCATAAGGAGAAGCATAAGGAGAAGCATAAGGAGAAGCAGTAGAAGCAGAAGAAGCAGAAGCAGGAGAAGCAGAAGAAGAAGAAAAAGAATAAGCAAAAGAAGCAGAAGCAGAAACAGTGGGAGAGGCAGAAAAAGGAGAAGGAGAAGGAGCAGCAGAAGGAGAAGCAGAAGTAGAAAGAGAAGCAGATACAGAAGGAGAACAAGAAGGAGAAGCAGGAAAATCATAAGAAGCAGAAGTAGAAGCAGAAAGAGATGGAGAAGAAGGAGAAGCAGAAGGAGAATCAGAAGAAACACAAGAAGAAGAAGCAGAAGAATCAGAAGGAAAAGAAACAGAAGAAGGAGAAGAGCAGAAGCAGAAGGAGAAGCAGAAGCAGAAGGAGAAGTAGAAAGAGAAGCAGTAGAAGCAGAAGAAGCAGGAGAAGCAGAAGCAGAAGAAACAGGAGAAGCCTAAGAAGTAGAAGCAGAATCTGAAGCAGAAGGAGAAACAGAAGAAGTATAATCTGAAGCAGAAGCAGAAGAAACAGAAATAGTAGAATAAGCAGAAGCAGAAGCAGCAGGAGAAGCAGAAGGAGAAGGCTAAAGAGAAGGTTAGGAGTAGGATAAGCAGAAGCAGAAAGAGTCGCAGAAGGAGAAGCAGCACGAGAAGTAGGAGAAGCAGGAGAAGCAGAAGCAGGAGAAGGAGAAGAAACAGAAGACGCAGAAGCAGAATGAGAAGCAGAAGGAGAAATTGAAGCAGAAGCAGAGCAGAAGCAGAAGGAGAAGCAGAAGAAGGAGAAGGAGAAGGAGAAGCAGAAAGAGAAGCAGAAAGAGAAGCAGAACGAGAAGCAGGAGAAGCAGAAACAGGAGAAGCAAAAGCAGAAGAAACAGAAGAAGGAGAAGAAGCAGAAGAAGAAGGAGAAGAAGAAACAGAAGGAAAAGCAGAAAGAGAAGCAGGAGAAGCAGAAGAAGCAGTAGCAGGAGAAGCAGAAGCAGAAGAAGCCGAAGAAGCAGAAGCAGAACCTGAAGCAAAAGGAGAAGCAGGAGAAGCAGAAGAAGCAGAAGCAGGAGAAGCAGAAGCAGAAAGAGAAGCAAAAGCAGAAGGAAAAGCATAAGGAAAAGCAAAAGAAACAGAAGAAGCCGAGGCAGTTGCAGAAAAAGCAGAAGATGCAGAAGCAGAAGAAGAAGCAGAATGAAAAGCAGAAAAACGAGAAGGAGAAGGAGAAACAGAAGGAGAAGCAGAAAGAGAAGCAGAAGAAGGAGCAGGAGAAGGAAAAGCAGCAGGAGAAGCAGAAAGAGCAGCAGAAGGAGGAGCAGGAGATGCAGAAACAGGAGAAGCAGAGCAGAAGAAACAGGAGAAAGGACAAGAAGAAGAAGCAGAAGGAGAAGCAGAAATAAAAGGAGAAGCAGAAAGAGATGGAGGGGAAGCAGAAGAAGCTGAAGCAGGAGAAGCAGAAGTATAAGAATCCGAAGAAGAAGAAGTAGAACCTGAACCAGAAGGAGAAGCAGGAGAAGCAGTAGAAGCAGAATCTGGAGAAGCAGAATGAGAAGCAGAAGGAGAAGCAGAAGCAGAAAGAGAATTAAAAGCAGAAGGGGAAGCAGAATAATCAGAAGAAGTAGAAGCAGTAGCAGTTGTAGCAGAAGTAGAAGGAAAAGCAGAAGAACGAGGAGAAGGAGAAACAGAAGGAGAAGCAAAAGGAGAAGCAGAAAGAGAATCAGGTAGCAGAAGAAGAAGAAGAAGCAGAAGGAGAATCAGAAGGAGAAGCATAAGAAGGAGAAGGAGAAGCAGAAGCAGAAGAAAATGCAGAAGGATAAACAGGAGAAGCATAAGAAGCAGAAGGAGAAGCATGAAAAGCAGAAGAAGCAGAAGCAAAAGGTGAAGCAAAAGAAGGAGAAGGAGAAGCAGAGGCAGAAGAAGAAGCATAAGGACAAGCACAAGCAGAAGGAGATGCAGAAGGAGAAGCAGGAGAAGCAGAAGAAGCAGAAGCTGAAAGAGAAGCAGAGTAGGAGAAGGAGAAGGAGGAGAAGCAGAAGCAGAAAGAGAAGCAGAAGCAGAATGAGAAGCAGAAAGAGAAGCAGGAAGAGGACAAGAAGCAGAAGGAGGAGAAGCTGAAAGAGAAGAAGCAGAACAGAAGCAGAAGGAGAAGCAGAAGGAGAAGCAGCAGAAGAAGTAGAACAAGAAATTCAGGCACGAGAAACAGAAGAAGCAGAAGCAGAAGGAGAAGCAAAAACAGAACCAGCAGGAGAAGTAGAAAAAGCAGCAGAAGAAGCAGAAAAACAAGCAGGAGAAGCAGAAGCAGAAAGAGAAGTAGAAGCAGCAGAAGAAGAAGCAGTAGAAGCATAAGAAGCAGAAGCAGGAGAAGGAGAACCAGAAGAAAAAGAAGACGCATAAGAAGCAGAAGCAGAAAGAGAAGCAGAAATAGAAGGAGAAGAAGAAGGAGAAGTTGGAGAATCAGAAGAAGCAGAAGCAGAAAGAGAAGCAGAAGAAGGAGAAGGAGAAGCAGAAGGAGAAGGACAAGAAGGAGAAGCAGAAGAAGCAGAAGCGGGAGAAGCAGAAGAAGAAGAAGAAGAAGAAACAGAAGATGGAGAAGGAGCAGAAGGAGAAGCAGAAGCAGAAGGAGAAGCAGAAAGAGAAGCAGAAGAAGCAGTAGCAGAAGAAGCAGAAGCAGAAGAAACAATAGAAGCCGAAGAATCAGAAGGAGAACCTGAAGCAGAAGGAGAAGCAGAAGCAGCAT
>NW_012302354.1:0-3203 GCF_000151885.1 Dipodomys ordii | reverse complement strand
ATCATTCCTGCTTCTTCTGCTTCTACTGCTTCTCTTTCTGCTTCTCATTCTGCTTCTGCTTCTCCTTCTGCTTCTCCTATTGCTTCTGCGGCTCTTCCTTCTCCTTCTCCTACTTCTACTTCTCCTTCTGCTTCTGCTTCTTCTGCTTCTCCTGCTTCTCCTTCTTCTTCAGGTTCTGCTTCTGCTTCTTCGGATTCTTATGCTTCTGCTTCTCCTGCTTCTGCTTCTCCTGCTTCTCCTACTTCTCGTGCTGCTTCTCCTTCTGCGTCTCTTTCCGCTTCTGCTTATCCTTTTGCTTCTCCTACTCCTAATCCTTCTCTTTCGCCTTCTCCGTCTTCTTCTTCTGCTTCTCCTGCTGCTTCTGCTTCTGCTTATTCTACTATTTCTGTTTCTTCTGCTTCTGCTTCAGATTGTGCCTCTTCTGTTTCTCCTGCTTCAGATTCTGCTTTTGCTTCTTCGGCTTCTCCTGTTTCTACTGCTTCTGCTTCTCCTGCTTCTTCTGCTAATCCTGCTTCTCTTTCTGCTTCTCCTCTGCCTCTGCTTCTCCTTCTGCTTCTGCTTCTGCTCTTCTCTTTCTTTTGCTTCTGTTTCTTCTTCTTCTTCTTCTTCTGTTTCTTCTGATTCTACATCTGCTTCTCCTTCTTCTCCTCTTTCTGCTTCTACTTCTGCTTCTTCTGATTCTCCTGCTTCTCCTTCTTGTTCTCCTTCTGTTTCTGCTTCTCTTTCTGCTTCTGCTTCTCCTTCTGCTGCTCCTTCTCCTTCTCCTACTTCTGCTTCTCCCACTGCTTCTGCTTCTGCTTCTTTTGATAATTCTTTTTCTTCTGATTCTGCTTCTCCTGCTTCTGCTTCTTCTGCTTCTACTGCTTCTCCTTATGCTTCTCCTTATGCTTCTCCTTATGCTTCTCCTTATGCTTCTTCTTCTTCTTCTTCTTGTTCTTGTTCTTGTTCTTCTTCTTCTTCTTCTTCTTCTTCTTCTTCTTCATCTTCTTCTTCTTCTTCTTCTTCTTCTTCTTCTTCTTCTTCTTCTTCCTCTTCTTCTTCTTCTCCTTCTCTTTCTTCTGCTTATGATTTTCCTGCTTCTTCTGCTTCTAGTGCTTCTCTTTCTGCTTCTCATTCTGCTTCTGCTTCTCCTAATACTTCTCCTATTGCTTCTGCTGCCCTTCCTTCTCCTTCTTCTTCTCCTACTTCTGCTTCTCCTTCTGCTTCTGCTTCTTCTGCTTCTCCTGCTTCTCCTTCTGCATCTTCTGCTGCTTCTGCTTCTCCTTCTGCTGCTTCTTCTGCTTCTTCGTCTCCTTCTTCTGCTTCTCCTTCTGATTCACCTTCTGCTTCTCTTTCTGTTGTTCCTTCTCCTTCTTCCAATGATTCTGCTTCTTATGCTTATTACTTTTCTTCTGCTTCTGCTTCTCCTGCTTCTGCTTCTTCTGCTTCTACTGCTTCTCCTTATGCTTCTCCTCCTTCTTCTTCTCCTTCTTCTTCTTCTTCTTCTTCTTCTTCTTCTTCTTCTTCTTCTTCTTCTTCTTCTTCTTCTTCTTCTTCTTCTTCTTCTTCTTCTTCTTCTTCTCTTTCTTCTGCTTCTGCTTTTCCTGCTTCTTCTGCTTCCACTGCTTCTCTTTCTGCTTCTCATTCTTCTTCTGCTTCTCCTTCTGCTTCTCTTATTGCTTCTGCTGCTCTTCCTTCTCCTTCTCCTACTTCTATATCTTCTTCTGCTTCTGCTTTCTTCTGCTTCTGCTTCTTCTGCTTCTCCTGCTTCTCCTTCTGCATCTCCTTCTGCTTGTGCTTGTCCTTATGCTTCTTCTTCTGCTTCTCTTTCGCTTCTCCTTCTGCTTCTTCTGCTTCTCCTTCTGATTCTGCTTCTGTTTTTCCTTCTCCTTCTCGTTTTTCTGCTTTTCCTTCTGCTTCTCCTTCTACTTCTGCTGCTACTGCTTCTGCTTCTTCTGTTTCTTCTGCTTCTCCTTCTGCTTTTGATTCTCTTTCCGCTTCTGTTTCTCCTTCTGCTTCTCATTCTGCTTGTCCAGATTCTGCTTCTTCTGCTTCTCCTGCTTCTCCTTCTGCTTCAGGTTCTGCTTCTGCTTCTTCGGGTTCTTATGCTTCTGCTTCTCCTGCTTCTGCTTCTTCTGCTTCCCCTCCTTCTCTTTCTTCTTCTCCTTCTGTATCTGCTTCTCCTTCTGCTTCTGCTTCTTGTCCTTCTCCTTTTTCTTCTGCTTCTGCTTCTCCTGTTTCTACATCTCCTGCTTGTCCTTCTGCTGCTCTTTCTGCTTCTCCTGCTGCTTTTCCTTCTCCTGCTCCTTCTTCTGCTTCTCTTTCTGCTTCTCCTTCTGTTTCTCCTTCTACTTCTCCTTCTCGTTCTTCTGCTTTTCCTTCTGCTGCTTCTGCATCTTCTGCTTCTTCTGCTACTGCCTCTGCTTCTTCTGTTTCTTCTGCTTCCCCTTCTGCTTCTCCTTCTGTTTTTGCTTCTCTTTCTGCTTCTGCTTCTCCTTCTGCTTCTCCAGATTCTGCTTCTTCTGCTTCTCCTGCTTCTCCTTCTGCTTCAGGTTCTGCTTCTGCTTCTTCTGCTTCTGCTTCTCCTGCTGCTGCTTCTTCTGCTTCTCCTGCTTCTCTTTCTGCTTTTCCTTCTGTTTCTGCTTCTCCTTCTGCTTCTTCTCCTTCCTATGTTTCTTCTGCTTCTGCTTCTCCTGCTTCTGCTTCTTCTGCTTCTCCTGCTTCTCCTTCTCATTCTCCTTCTCTTTCTGCTTCTGCTTATCCTTTTGTTTCTCCTATTCCTAATCCTTCTCTTTCTCCTTCTCCTTCTTCTTCTTCTGCTTCTCCTGCTGCTTCTTCTTCTGCTTCTTCTGCTTTTTCTGTTTCTTCTTCTTCTGCTTCAGCTTCTGCTTCTTCTGCTTCTCCTTCTGCTTCTCCTTCTGCTTCTGCTCTTCTCCTTCTATTTCTTCTGTTTCTGCTTCTCCTGCTTCTTCTTCTTCTGCTTCTCCTACTTCTCCTTCTGCTTCTCCGTCTCCTTCTCCTTCTCCTTCAATTTCTCCTTCTTGTGCTTCTCATTCTGCTTCTGCTTCTGCTTGTCCTGCTTCTGCTTCTTCTGTTTCTCCTTCTGCTTCTTCTTCTGCTTCTCTTTCTGCTTTTATTCTGCTTCTGCTCTTCCTACTCCTAATCCTTCTCTTTCTCCTTCTTCTTCTGCTTCTCATTTCTGCTTATGCTTCTGCTTGGTTCCG
>NW_012302353.1:0-3203 GCF_000151885.1 Dipodomys ordii | reverse complement strand
GTTCTCACAGGAGAGCAGAACCAGAAGAAAATGAAGAAGCATAAGAAGCAGAAGCAGATGGGAGAAACAGAAGAAGGAGAAGGAGCAGCAAAAGGTGAAGCAGAAGGAAATGCAGAAGCAGAAAGAGAAGCAGAAATAGAAGAAGAAGAAGGAGAAGTTGGAGAATCAGAAGAAGAAGAAGGAGAAAGAGAAGCAGAAGAAGGAGAAGGAGAAACAGAAGGAGAAGGACAAGCAGGAGAAGCAGAAGAAGCAGAAGCGGGAGAAGCAGAAGAAGTAGAAACAGAAGAAGGAGAAGGAGCAGAAGGAGAAGCAGAAGCAGAAGGAGAAGCAGAAAGAGAAGCAGAAGAAGCAGAAGAAACAGTAGCAGGTGAAGCAGAAGCAGAAGAAACAGAAGAAGCCGAAGAATCAGAAGGAGAACCTGAAGCAGAAGGAGAAGCAGAAGCAGCAGAAGTTGGAAAAGCAGAAGCAGAAGAAACCGAACAAGCAGAAGAAGCAGAAGCAGAACGAGAAGCAGAAGAAGAAGGAGAAAGAGAAGGATTAGGAGTAGGAAGAGCAGAAGCAGAATAAGAAGCAGAAAGAGAAGCAGAAGAAGAAGCAGAAGGAGAAACAGAAGAAGCAGAAGCAGGAGAAGCAGAAGCAGAAGCAGAATGAGAAGCACAAGAAGGAGAAATTGAAGGAGAAGGAGAAGGAGACGGAGAAGCAGAAGGAGAAGTAGGAGAAGCAGAAGAAGAAGAAGCAGGAGAAGCAGAAACAGAAGAAACAGAAGGAGAAGAGCAGAAGCAGAAGGAGAAGCAGAAGGAGAAGCAGAAGAAGCAGAAGCTGAAGCAGAAGAAGAAGAAACAGAAAAAGCAGAAGAAGCAGCAGGAGAAGCAGAAGAAGAAGAAGCAGAAGGAGAAAGAGAAGGATTAGGAGTAGGAGAAACAGAAGGATAAGCAGAAGCAGAAAGAGAAGGAAAATGAGAAGGAGAAGCAGGAGAAGCAGAAGAAGCAGAAGCAGGAGAAGCAGAAGCAGAAGAAACATAGGAAGGAGAAGAAGCAGAAGGAGAAGCAGAAACAGAAGGAAAAGCAGAAAGAGAAGCAGGAGAAGCAGAAGAAGCAGCAGCAGGAGAATCAGAAGCAGAAGAAGCCGAAGAAGCAGAAGCAGACCCTGAAGCAGAAGGAGAAGCAGGAGAAGCAGAGAAGCAGAATCTGGAGAAGCAGAAGGAGAAGCTGAAGGAGAAGCAGAAGCAGAAGAGAATCAAAGGAGACGGAGAAGCAGAGAACAGAGAAGCAGAAGCAGTAGCAGTTGCAGCAGAAGCAGAAGGAGAAGCAGAAGGAAAAGCAGAAGGAGAAGCCGAAGAAGCAGAAGGAGAAGCAGAAGGAGAAACAGAAGCAGAAGAAGAAGGAGAAGGAGAAGCAGGAGAAGCAGAAGAAGCAGAAGGAGAAGGAGAAGTAGGAGAAGGAGAAGGAAGTGCCGCAGAAGCAATAGGAGAAGCAGAAGAAGAAGCAGAAGCAGAATGAGAAGCAGAAAGAGAAGCAGTAGAAGAAGAAGAAGCAGGAAAAGCAGAAGCAGCAGAAAGAGAAGAAGAAGAAGAAGAAGAAGAAGAAGAAGAAGAAGAAGAAGAAGAAGAAGAAGAAGAAGAAGAAGAAGAAGAAGAAGAAGGAGAAGGAGAAGGAGAAACAGTAGAAGCAGAAGAAGCAGAAGCAGGAGAAGCAGAAGCAGGAGAAGCAGAAGCAGAAGAAAAAGAATAAGCATAAGAACCAGAATCAAGGGAGAAGAATCAGAGGGAGAAGCAGAAGAAGGAGAAGCAGAAGCAGAAGAAGCATCAGAAGCAGAAGCAGAAGCAGAAGAAGATGCAGAAGGAGAAGCAGGAGAAGCAGAAGGAGAAGGAGAAGGCGAAAGAAAAGGAGTAGGAGTAGGAAAAGCAAAAGGATAAGCAGAAGCAGAAAGAGACGCAGAAGGAGAAGCAGCACGAGAAGTAGGAGAAGCAGGAGAAGCAGAAGCAGGAGAAGCAGAATAAACAGAAGACGCAGAAGCAGAATGAGAAGCAGAAGGAGAAATTGAAGCAGAAGCAGAAGGAGAAGCAGAAGAAGGAGAAGGAGAAGCAGAAAGAGAAGCAGAAAGAGAAGCACAACGAGAAGCAGGAGAAGCAGAAGCAGGAGAAGCAGAAGCAGAAGAAACATAGGAAGGAGAAGAAGCAGAAGCAGAAGGAGAAGCAGAAACAGAAGAAGCATAGGAAGGAGAAGAAGCAGAAGCAGAAGGAGAAGCAGAAACAGAAGGAAAAGCAGAAAGAGAAGCAGGAGAAGCAGAAGAAGCAGCAGCAGGAGAAGCAGAAGCAGAAGAAGCCGAAGAAGCAGAAGCAGAACCTGAAGCAGAAAGAGAAGCAGGAGAAGCAGAAGAAGCAGAATCTGGAGAAGGAGAAGCAGAAGCAGAAAGAGAAGCAAAAGCAGAAGGAGAAGCAGAAGGAGAAGCAGAAGAAACAGAAGAAGCAGAGGCAGTAGCAGAAGAAGCAGAAGATGCAGAAGCAGAAGGAGAAGCAGAAGTAAAAGCAGAAGAACGAGAAGGAGAAGGAGAAACAGAAGGAGAAGCAGAAAGAGAAGCAGAAGAAGGAGCAGGAGACGGAAAAGCAGCAGGAGAAGCAGAAAGAGCAGCAGAAGGAGAAGCAGGAGATGCAGAAACAAGAGAAGCAGAAGCAGAACAAACAGAAGAAGGACAAGAAGCAGAAGCAGAAGGAGAAGCAGAAACAGAAGGAGAAGCAGAAAGAGAAGGAGGGGAAGCAGAAAAAGCAGCAGCAGGAGAAGCAGAAGCATAAGAATCCGAAGAAGCAGAAGCAGAACCTGAAGCAGAATGAGAAGCAGGAGAAGCAGAAGTAGCAGAATCTGTAGAAGCAGAATGAGAAGCTGAAGGAGAAGCAGAAGCGGAAAGAGAATCAAAAGCAGCAGGAGAAGCAGAAGAAACAGAAGAAGCAGAAACAGTAGCAGTTGCAGCAGAAGCAGAAGGAAAAGCAGAAGGAAAAGCAGAAGATCGAGAAGGAGATTGAAAATCAGAAGCAGAAGCAGATGGAGAATCAGAAGAGAAGCAGATGAAGCAGAATGAGAAGCAGATGGAGAAGCAGATGCAGAAGATGCAGCTGATGAGAGAGAGGCAGCAGACGATGCAGAAGGAGAAGCTGGGGAAGCAGAGAGCAGACCTGATGATGTAGAAATAGGACAGGAGAGGAGAGC
>NW_012302352.1:0-3203 GCF_000151885.1 Dipodomys ordii | reverse complement strand
CAGAAGCAGAACGAGAAGCAGAAGAAGAAGAAGGAGAAGGTTGTTAAGAGAAGGATTAGGAGTAGGAAGAGCAGAAGGAGAATCAGAAGCAGAACGAGAAGCAGAAGGAGCAGCAGATGGAGAAGCAGAAGGAGAAGCAGAAGGAGAAGCAGAAGAAGGAGAAGCAGAAGCAGAAGAAGCAGCAGAAGGAGAAGCAGAAGCAGAAGAAGATGCAGAAGGAGAAGCAGGAGATGCAGAAGAAGCAAAAGCAGAAGGAGAAGCAGAAGTAGGAGAAGGAGAAGGAGAAGGAAGGGCAGCAGAAGCAATAGGAGAAGCAGAAGGAGAAGCAGAAGCAGAATGAGAAGCAGAAAGAGAAGCAGTAGAAGCAGAAGAAGCAGGAAAGGAAGAAGCAGAAGAAAGAGAAGAAGAAGAAGAAGAAGAAGAAGAAGAAGAAGAAGAAGAAGAAGAAGAAGAAGAAGAAGAAGAAGAAGAAGAAGAAGAAGAAGAAGAAGAAGAAGGAGAAGGAGAAGCAGTAGAAGCAGAAGAAGCAGAAGCAGGAGTAGCAGAAGCAGAAGAATAAGAATAAGCAAAAGAAGCAGAAGCAGAAGCAGTGGGAGAAGCATAAGAAGGAGAAGGAGAAGGAGCAGCAGAATGAGAAGCAGAAGCAGAAAGAGAAGCAGAAACAGAAGGAGAACAATAAGGAGAAGCAGGAGAATCAGAAGAAGCAGAAGTAGAAGCAGAAAGAAGAGAAGAAGGAGAAGCAGAAGTAGAATCAGAAGAAACAGAAGAAGAAGCATAAGAAACAGAAGCAAAAGAAACAGAAGAAGGAGAAGAGCAGAAGCAGAAGGAGAAGCAGAAATAGAAGCAGGAGAAGCAGAAGAAGCAGGAGAAGCAGAAGCAGAAGAAACAGGAGAAGCCGAAGAAGCAGAAGCAGAATCTGAAGCAGAAGGAGAAACAGAAGAAGCACAATCTGAAGCAGAAGCAGAAGAAACAGAAATAGTAGAATAAGCAGAAGCAGAAGCAGCAGGAGAAGGAGAAGAAGAAGACGGAGAAGGCGAGAAAGAACGATTAGGAGTAGGAGAAGCAAAAGGATAAGCAGAAGCAGAAAGAGACGCAGAAGGAGAAGCAGCACGAGAAGTAGGAGAAGCAGGAGAAGCAGAAGCAGGAGAAGCAGAAGAAAGAGAAGACGCAGAAGCAGAATGAGAAGCAGAAGGAGAAATTGAAGCAGAAGCAGAAGGAGAAGCACAAGCAGAAGGAGAAGCACAAGCAGAAGGAGAAGCAGAAAGAAAAGCAGAAAGAGAAGCAGGACGAGAAGCAGGAGAAGCAGAAGCAGGAGAAGCAGAAGCAGAAGAAACAGAAGAAGGAGAAGAAGCAGAAGCAGAAGGAGAAGCAGAAACAGAAGGAGAAACAGAAAGAGAAGGAGGGGAAGCAGAAGAAGCAAAAGCAGGAGAAGCAGAAGCGTAAGAATCCGAAGAATCAGAATCAGAACCTGAAGCAGAAGAAGCAGGAGAAGCAGAAGAAGCAGAATCTGGAGAAGTAGAAGGAGTAGCAGAAGCAGAAAGAGAAGCAAAAGCAGAAGGAGAAGCAGAAGAAACAGAAGAAGCAGAGGCAGGTTGCAGAAGAAGCAGAAGATGGAGAAGCAGAAGGAAAAGCAGAAGAACGAGAAGGAGAAGGAGAAACAGAAGGAGAAGCAGAAAGAGAAGCAGAAGAAAGAGCAACAGAAGGAAAAGCAGCAGGAGAAGCAGAAGAAGCAGAAGCAGAAGGAGAAGCAGGAGATGCAGAAACAGGAGAAGCAGAAGCAGAAGAAACAGGAGAAGGACAAGAAGCAGAAGCAGAAGCAGAACCTGAAGCAGAAGGAGAAGCAGAAGAAGCAGTATCTGGAGAAGCAGAATGAGAAGCAGAAGCGGAAAGAGAATCAAAAGCAGAAGGAGAAGCAGAAGAAACAGAAGAACAGAAGCAGTAGCAGTTGCAGCAGTAGGAGAAGCAGAAGGAAAAGCAGAAGAACGAGAAGGAGAAGGAAAAACAGAAGGAGAAGCAGAAAGAGAATCAGAAGGAGAAGCAGAAGAAGCAGAAGGAGAAGCAGAAGCAGAAGAAGAAGCATAAGGACAAGCACAAGCAGAAGGAGATGCAAAAGGAGAAGCAGGAGAAGCAGAAGAAGCAGAAGAAGAAGTAGAAGCAGGAGAAGGAGAAAGAAGAGCAGCAGAAGCAATAGGAGAAGCAGTAGGAGAAGCAGAATCAGAATGAGAAGCAGAAAGAGAAGCAGTAGAAGCAGAAGAAGCAGGAAAAGCAGAAGCAGAAGAAAGAGAAGAAGAAGAAGAAGAAGAAGAAGAAGAAGAAGAAGAAGAAGAAGAAGAAGAAGAAGAAGAAGAAGAAGAAGAAGAAGAAGAAGAAGAAGGAGAAAGAGAAGCATAAGGAGAAGCAGTAGAAGCAGAAGAAGCAGAAGCAGGAGAAGCAGAAGCAGAAGAAAAGGAATAAGCATAAGAAGCAGAATCAGAGGAAGAAGAAGTAGGAGCAGCAGAAGGAGAAGCAGAAGGAGAATCAGAAGGAGAAGCAGAAGCAGAAGACGTAGCAGAAGGAGAAACAGAAGCAGAAGAAGATGCACAAGGAGAAGCAGGAGAAGCAGAAGAAGCAGAAGCAGAAGGAGAAGAAGAAGTAGGAGAAGAAGAAGGAGAAGGAAGGGCAGCAGAAGCAATAGGAGAAGCAGATGGAGAAGCAGAAGCAGAATGAGAAGCAGAAAGAGAAGCATTAGAAGCAGAAGCAGGAAAAGCAGAAGCAGAAGAATGAGAAGAAGAAGAAGCAGAAGAAGAAGAAGAAGAAGAAGAAGAAGAAGAAGAAGAAGAAGAAGAAGAAGAAGAAGAAGAAGAAGAAGACAAAGAAGAAGAAGAAGAAGAAGAAGAAGAAGAAGACAAAGAAGAAGAAGAAGAAGAAGAAGAAGAAGAAGAAGAAGAAGAAGAAGAAGAAGAAGAAGAAGAAGAAGAAGAAGAAGAAGAAGAAGAAGAAGAAGGAGAAGGAGAAGCATAAGGAGAAGCATAAGGAGAAGCATAAGTAGAAGCAGAAGAAGCAGAAGCAGGAGAAGTAGAAGAAAAAGAATAAGCAAAAAGAAGCAGAAGCAGAAGCAGTGGGAGAAGAGAGACGAGAAAGAGCAGCAGAAGGAAAAGTTGAAGCAGACGAGAAGCAGAAACAGAAGGAGAGAGACGAGAAACAGGAGAATCAGTAGAAGTAGA
>NW_012302351.1:0-3204 GCF_000151885.1 Dipodomys ordii | reverse complement strand
GAAGAAGAAGAAGGAGAAGGAGAAAGAGAAGGATTAGGAGTAGGAGAAACAGAAGGATAAGCAGAAGCAGAAAGAGAAGGAGAATGAGAAGGAGAAGCAGGAGAAGCAGAAGAAGCAGAAGCAGGAGAAGCAGAAGCAGAATGAAAAGCAGAAGAAGGAGAAATTGAAACAGAAGAAGATGCAGAAGGAGAAGCAGAAGCAGTAGTAGAAGCAGAAGAAGGAGAAGCAGAAGGAGAAGCATAAAGAGAAACAGAAGGAGAAGCAGGAGAAGCAGAAGCAGGAGAAGCAGAATCAGAAGAAATAGAAGAAGGAGAAGAAGCAGAAGCAGAAAGAGAAGCAGAAACAGAAGGAGAAGCAGAAATAGAAGCAGAAGAAGCCGAAGAAGCAAAAGCAGAACCTAAAGCAGAAGGAGAAGCAGAAGAAGCAGAATCTGGAGAAGAAGAAGGAGAACCAGAAGGAGAAGCAGAAGCAGAAAGAGAAGCAAAAGCAGAAGGAGAAGCAGAAGAAACAGAAGAAGCAGAATCTGTAGCAGAAGAAGCTGAAGATGCAGAAGCAGAAAGAGAAGCAGAAGGAATAGCAGAAGATCGAGAAGGAGAAGGAGAAACAGAAGGAGAAGAAGAAGGAGAAGCAGAAGGAGAATCAGGAAAGGCAGAAGAAGCAGAATCAGACGGAGAAGCAGAAGAAGGAGAAGGAGAAGCAGAAGCAGAAGAAGAAGCAGACGAAAAGCACAAGCAGAAGGAGATGCAGAAGGAGAAGCAGGAGAAGCAGAAGAAGCAGAAGCAGAAGGAGAGAAGAAGTGGAAGAAGCAGAATCAGAAGAAGCACAAGCAGAAGTAGAAAGAGAAGCCGACGAAGAGAAGCAGAACGAGAAGCAGGAGAAGCAGAAGAAGAAGAAACAGAAGAAGGAGAAGGAGCAGAAGCAGAAGGAGAAGGAAAAGCAGAAGGAGAAGCAGAAAGAGAAGCAGGAAAAGCAGAAGAAGCAGAAGCAGGAGAAGCAGAAGCAGAAGAAACAGGAGAAGGACAAGAAGCAGAAACAGAAGGAGAAGCAGAAACAGAAGGAGAAGCAGAAAGAGGAGGGGAAGCAGAAGAAGCAGAAGCAGGAGAAGCAGAAGCATAAGAATCCGAAGAAGCAGAAGCAAAACCTGAAGCAAAAGCGGAAGCAGGAGAAGCAGAAGAAGCAGAATCTGGAGAAGCTGAATGAGAAGCTGAAGGAGAAGCAGAAGCTGAAAGAGAATCAAAACAGGAGGAGACGCAGAAGAAACAGAAGAAGCAGTAGCAGTTGCAGCAGAAGCAGAAGGAGAAGCAGAAAGAAAAGCAGAAGAACGAGAAGGAGAAGGAGAAACAGAAGGAGAAGCTGAAGGAGAATCAGAAGGAGAAGCAGAAGAAGCAGAAGGAGAAACAGAAGCAGAAGAAGCAGAAGGAGAAGCAGAAGGAGAAACAGAAGCAGAAGAAGCAGCAGAAGGAGAAATAGAAGAAGAAGAAGATGCAGAAGGAGAAGCAGGAGAAGCAGAAGAAGCAGAAGCAGAAGGAGAAGTAGAAGTAGGAGCAGGAAGAGCCGCAGAAGAAATAGGAGAAGCAGAAGGAGAAGCAGAAGCAGAATGAGAAGCAGAAAGAGAAGCAGTAGAAGCAGAAAAAGCAGGAAAAGTAGAAGCAGAAGAAAGAGAAGAAGAAGAAGAAGAAGAAGAAGAAGAAGAAGAAGAAGAAGAAGAAGAAGAAGAAAAAGAAGAAGAAGAAGAAGAAGAAGAAGAAGAAGATGAAGAAGGAGGAGGAGGAGGAGGAGGAGGAGGAGGAGGAGGAAGAGGAGGAGGAGGAGGAGGAGGAGGAGGAGGAGAAGGAGAGGCATAAGGAGAAGCAGAAGAAGCAGAAGCAGGAGAAGCAGAAGCAGAAGAAAAAGAAAAAGCAAAAGAAGCAGAATCAGAGGGAGAAGCAGAAGAAGGAGAAGGAGCAGAAGGAGAAGGAGAAGCAGAAGGAGAATCAGAAGGAGAAGCAGAAGAAGGAGAAGCAGAAGCAGAGAAGCAGCAGAAGGAGAAGCAGAAGCAGAAGAAGATGCAGAAGGAGAAGCAGGAGAAGCAGAAGAAGCAGAAGCAGAAGAGGAAACAGAAGTAGGAGAAGGAGAAGGAGAAGGAAGGGCAGCAGAAGCAATAGGAGAAGCAGAAGGAGAAGCAGACGCAGAATGAGAAGCAAAAAGATAAGCAGTAGAAGCAGAAAAACCAGGAGAAGCAGAAGAAAGAGAAGAAGAAGACGAAGACGAAGAAGAAGAAGAAGAAGAAGAAGAAGAAGAAGAAGAAGAAGAAGAAGAAGAAGAAGAAGAAGAAGAAGAAGAAGAAGAAGAAGAAGAAGAAGAAGAAGTAGAAGAAGAAGAAGAAGAAGAAGAAGAAGAAGAAGATGAAGAAGAAGTAGAAGAAGGAGAAGCACTAGAAGCAGAATCAGGAGTAGCAGAAGCAGAAGAAAAGGAATAAGCAAAAGAAGCAGAAGCAGAAGCAGTGGGAGAAGCATAAGAAGGAGAAGGAGAAGGAGCAGCAGAAGGAGAAGCAGAAAGAGAAGCAGAAACAGAAGGAGAACAAGAAGGAGAAGCAGGAGAATCAGAAGAAGCAGAAGTAGAAGCAGAAAGAAGAGAAGAAGGAGAAGCAGAAGTAGAATCAGAAGAAACAGAAGAAGAAGCAGAAGAAACAGAAGCAAAAGAAACAGAAGAAGGAGAAGAGCAGAAGCAGAAGGAGAAGCAGAAAGAGAAGCAGGAGAAGCAGAAGAAGCAGGAGAAGCAGAAGCAGAAGAAACAGGAGAAGCCAAAGAAGCAGAAGCAGAATGTGAAGCAGAAGGAGAAACAGAAAAAGCACAATCTGAAGCAGAAGCAGAAGAAACAGAAATAGTAGAATAAGCAGAAGCAGAAGCAGCAGGAGAAGCAGAAGAAGAAGACGGAGAAGGCGACAGAGAAGGATTAGGAGTAGGAGAAGCAAAAGGATAAGCAGAAGCAGAAAGAGACGCAGAAGGAGAAGCAGCACGAGAAGTAGAAGAAGCAGGAGAAGCAGAAGCAGGAGAAGCAGAAGAAACAGAAGAGGCAGAAGCAGAATGAGAAGCAGAAGCAGAATGAGAAGCAGAAGGAGAAATTGAAGCAGAAGCAGAAGGAGAAGCAGAAGGAGAAGCAGAAGGAGAAGCAGAAGAAGGAGAAGGAGAAGCAGAAAGAAAAGCAGAAAGAGAAGCAGGACGA
>NW_012302350.1:0-3204 GCF_000151885.1 Dipodomys ordii | reverse complement strand
TGTACCCCGCTGTGTCCCACTGTGTCCCCCGCTGTGTCCCTCACTGTGTTCCGCTGTGTCCCCCACTGTGTCCCGCTGTGTCCTCCCTGTGTCCCCTGCTGTGTCCTGCTATGTCCCCCAGTGTGTCCCGCTGTGTCCCCTGCTGTGTCCCTCGCTGTGTCCCTGCTGTGCCCCGCTGTGTCCCGCTGTGTCCCGCTGTGTCCCTCTGTGTCCCCTGCTGTGTCCCTGCTTTGTCCCACTGTGTCCCCTGCTGTGTCACTGCTGTGTCCGCGCTGTGTGCCCACTGTGTCCCGCTTTGTACCCTGCTGTGTCCAGCTGTGTCACCGCTGTGTTCCATTCTGTCCACTCTCTGTCCCCGCTATCCCCTGCTGTGTCCCCCGCTGTGTCCCGCTGTGTCCCCCACTTTGTCCCGCTGTGTCCCCGCAGTATCACCGCTGTGGCGCGATGTGTCACACTGTGTCCCGTGGTGTCCCGCTTTATCCCCTGCTGTGTTCCACGCTGAGTCCCGCTTTGTCCCCGTTGTGTCCCGCTGTAGCCCGCTGTGTTCCGTGGTGTCCCGTTTGTCCCCCGCTGTGTCCCCCGCTGAGTCCCCGCTGTGTCCCGCTGCGTCCCGTTGTGTCCCGCTATGTCCCCCACTGTGTCCCGTTGTGTCCCCAGCTGTGTACCCCGCTGTGTCCCCGCTCTATCGACGCTGTGTCCCTCGCTGTGTCCCGCTGTGTCCCCCGCTTTGTCCCGCTGTGTCCTCCCTGTCTCCCCCGCTGTGTCCCGCTGTGTCCCCGGCTGTGTCCCGCTGTGTCTCCTGCTGTGTCACTGCTATGTCCCGCTGTGTTCCACTGTGTCCCGCTGTGTCCTTGCTGTGTCTCCCGCAGTGTCCCGCAGTGTCCTCGCTGTGTCCCCCACTGTGTCCTGCTTTGTCCACTGCTGTGTCCCGCTGTGTACCCCTCTGTGTCACCCGCTCTGTCCCTGCTGTGACCCGCTCTGTCCCGCTGTGTACTGCTATGTCCCCCGCTGAGTCCCGCTGTGTCCCCGTTGTGTCCCAATGTGTCTTCACTGTGTCCCCCCTGTGTCCCGCTGTGTCCCCCCTGTGTCCCCGGCTGTGTCCCGCTGTGTCCCTCTGTGTCTCCTGCTGTGTCCCCTGCTCTGTCCCTCTGTGTCCACCGCTGTGTCCCTGCTGTGTCCCAGCTGTGTCCCGCTGTGTCCTGCTGTGTCCCCCGCTGTGTCCCGCTTTGTCCCCC
The DNA here is from genome assembly GCF_000151885.1 of Dipodomys ordii. Lineage (NCBI taxonomy): Eukaryota > Metazoa > Chordata > Mammalia > Rodentia > Heteromyidae > Dipodomys > Dipodomys ordii. Next base: position 1,969 of record NW_012302350.1, on the reverse strand, counting down.
CTGTGTCCCCCACTGTGTCCCGCTGTGTCCCCTGCTGTGTCCCCGCTGTGTCACACTGTGTTCCACTGGGTCCGGATGTGTCCTGGCTGTGTCTCCCACAGTGTTCCGCTGTGTCCTTGTTGTGTCCCCCGCTGTGTCCCGGTGAGTTCCCCGCTGTGTCCCGCTGTGTCCCGGCTGTGTGTCCTCCATGTCCCGCTGTGTACCCAGCTGTGTCCAGCTGTGTCACCGCTGTGTTCCGCTGTGTCCCCTCTCTGTCCCCCGCTAACCCCTCCTGTGTCCAATTCTGTCTCCCGCTGTGTCCCGCTGTGTCCCCCATTTTGTCCCGCTGTGTCCCCACAGTGTCGCCGCTGTGTCCCGATGTGACACACTGTGACCCGTGGTGTCCCGCTTTGTCCCCCGCTCTGTCCCCCGTTGTGTCCCGCTGTGTCCCCCTCTGTGTCCCGCTGTGTCCTGCTGTGTCCCCCCTGTGTCCCGCTGTATCCCGCTGTATTCTGTGGTGTCCCGTTTGTCCCCCGCTGTGTCCCCCGCTGAGTCCCCGCTTTGTTCCCGCTGTGACCCGCTGTGTCCCGCTGTGTCTTGCTATGTCCCCCACTGTGTCCCGTTGTGTCCCCAGCTATGTACCCTGCTGTGTCACACTGTGTCCCCACTGTATCGACGCTGGGTCCCGCTGTGTACTCTCTGTGTTCCACACTGTGTCCCGCTGTGTCCCCCGCAGTGTCCCTCGCTGTTTCCCGCTGTGTCCCCCGCTGTGTCCCTGCTGTGCCCCGCTGTGTCCCGCTGTGTACTGCTGTGTCCCCCTCTGAGTCCCGCTGTGTCCCCGCTGTTTCCCAATGTGTCCTCACTGTGTCCCCCGCTGTGTCTCGCTGTGTCCCCCCTGTGTCCCCTGCTGTGTCCCGCTCTGTCCCTCTGTGTCCCCTGCTGTGTCCCCTGCTCTGTCCCACTGAGTCCCCCGCTGTGTTCCTGCTGTGTCCCCACTGTGTCTTGCTGTGTCCCCCGCTGATTCCCGCTGTGTCCCAGATGTGTCCCGCTGTGTCCTCGCATGTGTCCCCTGCTGTGTCCCCTTTGTCCCCGCTGTGTCCCCCGCTGTGTCCCGCTGTGTCCCCCGCTGTGTCCCGCTCTGTCCCCTGCTGTGTCCCCGCTGTGTCCCCCGCTGTGTCCCGCTGTGTCCCCCTCTGTGTCCCGCTGTGTCCCCTGCTGTGTCCCTGCTGTGTCCCGCTGTGTTCCGCTGTGTCACGCTGTGTCCTCGCTGTGTCTCCCGCAGAGTCCCGCAGTGTCCTCGCTGTGTCCCTCACTGTGTCCTGCTTTGTCCACTGCTGTGTCCAGCTGTGTCCCCTGCTGTGTACCCTTTGTCCCCCCTGTGTCCCCCGCTGTGTCCCGCTGTGTCCCCCGCTGTGACCCGCTCTGTCCCCTGCTGTGTCCCCGCTATGTCCCCCGCTGTGTCCCGCTGTGTCCCCCTCTGTGTCCCACTGTGTCCCCTGCTGTGTCCCTGCTGTGTCCCGCTGTGTTCCACTGTGTCACGCTGTGTCCTCGCTGTGTCTAACACAGAGTCCCGCAGTGTCCTCGCTGTGTCCCTCACTGTGTCCTGCTTTGTCCACTGCTGTGTCCAGCTGTGTACCCCTCTGTGTCCCCCGCTGTGTCCCCCGCTGTGTCCCGCTGTGTCCCGCTTTGTCCCCCGCTGTGTCCCTGCTGTGCTCCGCTGTGTACCGCTGTGTCTCGCTGTGTACTGCTGTGTCCCCCGCTGAGTCCTGCTGTGTCCCTGCTGTGTCCCAATGTGTCCTCGTTGTGTCCCACGCTGTGTCCTGCTGTGTCCCCCCTGTGTCCCCCGCTGTGTCCCGCTGGGTCCCTCTGTGTCCCCTGCTGTGAACCCTGCTCTGTCCCACTGTGTCCCCCGCTGTGTCCCGCTTTGTCATCGCTGTGTAAAACCCGCTGTGTCCTGCTGTGTCCCACTGTGTCCTGTTGTGTCCCGCTA
>NW_012302349.1:0-3204 GCF_000151885.1 Dipodomys ordii | reverse complement strand
AGCAGAGGAGAAGTAGAAGAAGCAGCAGAAGGAGAAGCAGCAGAAGAAGCAGAAAAATAAGCAGGAGAAGCAGAAGCAGAAAGAGTAGTAGAAGCAGAAGAAGCAGAAGCAGAAGAAGAAGCAGTAGAAGCATAAGAAGCAGAAGCAGGAGAAGCAGAAGCAGAAGAACAAGAAGAAGCATAAGAAGCAGAAGCAGAAGCAGAGGGAGAAACAGAAGAAGGAGAAGGAGCAGCAGAAGGTGAAGCAGAAGGAGATGGAGAAGCAGAAAGAGAAGCAGAAACAGAAGGAAAAGAAGAAGGATTAGTTGGAGAATCAGAAGAAGCAGAAGCAGAAAGAGAAGCAGAAGAAGGAGAAGGAGAAGCAGAAGCAGAGGAAAGGAAGGAGAAGCAGAAGAAGCAGAAGCGGGAGAAACAGAAGAAGAAGAAGAAGGAGAAGGAGAAGAAGAAGAATAAATACAAGAAGAAGAAGAAGAAGAAGAAGAAGAAGAAGAAGAAGAAGAAGAAGAAGAAGAAGAAGAAGAAGAACAAGAAGAAGAAGAAGAAGAAGAAGAAGAAGAACGAGAAAGAGAAGGAGCAGAAGGAGAAGCAGAAGCAGAAGCAGAAGGAGAAGCAGAAAGATAAGGAGAAGAAGTAGTAGCAGGAGAAGCAGAAGCACAAGAAGCAGAAGAAGCTGAAGAAGCAGAAGCAGGACCTGAAGCAGAAGAAACAGAACAATCAGAAGAAGCAGTAGCAGAAGCAGAACGAGAAGCAGAAGAAGAAGAAGGAGAAGGAGTAAGAGTAGGATTAGGAGTAGGAAGAGCAGAAGGAGAATCAGAAGCAGAAGGAGCAGCAGAAGGAGAAGCAGAAGGAGAAGCAGAAGAAGGAGAAGCAGAAGCAGAAGAAGCAGCAGAAGGAGAAGCAGAAGCAGAAGAAGATGCAGAAGGAGAAGCAGAAGAAGCAAAAGCGGAAGGAGAAGCAGAAGTAGCAGAAGGAGAAGGAGAAGGAAGGGCAGCAGAAGCAATAGGAGAAGCAGAAGGAGAAGCAGAAGCAGAATGACAAGCAGAAAGAGAAGCAGTAGAAGCAGAAGAAGCAGGAAAGGCAGAAGCAGACGAAAGAGAAGAAGAAGAAGAAGAAGAAGAAGAAGAAGAAGAAGAAGAAGAAGAAGAAGAAGAAGAAGAAGAAGAAGAAGAAGAAGAAGAAGAAGCATAAGCATAAGGAGAAGCATAAGGAGAAGCATAAGGAGAAGCATAAGGAGAAGCAGTAGAAGCAGAAGAAGCAGAAGCAGGAGAAGCAAAAGCAGAAGAAAAAGAATAAGCAAAAGAAGCAGAAGTGGAAGCACTGGGAGAAGCAGAAGCAGAAGGAGAAGGAGCAGCAGAAGGAGAAGCAGAAGCAGAAAGAGAAGCAGAAACAGAAGGACAACAAATGGAGAAGCAGGAGAATCAGAAGAAGCAGAAGTAGAATCAGAAGAAACAGAAAAAGAAGAAGCAGAAGAAACAGAAGCAAAAGAAACAGAAGAAGGAGAAGAGCAGAAGCAGAAGCAGAAGGAGTAGCAGAAGGAGAAGCAGAAAGAGAAGCAGGAGAAGTAGAGGAAGCAGAAGCAGAAGAAACAGGAGAAGCCGAAGAAGCAGAAGCAGAATCTGAAGCAGGAGAAACAGAAGAAACACAATGTGAAGAAGAAGCAGAAGAAACAGAAATAGTACAATAAGCAGAAGCAGAAGCAGCAGGAAAAGCAGAAGAAGAAGAAGGAGAAGGCGAAAGAGAAAGATTAGGAGTAGGAGAAGCAGAAGGATAAGCAGAAGCAGAAAGAGACGCAGAAGGAGAAGCAGCACGAGAAGTAGGAGAAGCAGGAGAAGCAGAAGAAGCAGAAGAAGGAGAAGAAGAAGGAGAACCAGAAGGAGAAGCAGAAGCAGAAAGAGAAGCAAAAGCAGAAGGAGAAGCAGGAGATACAGAAACAGGAGAAGCAGAAGTAGAAGAATCAGGAGAAGGACAAGAAGCAGAGGCAGAAGGAGAAGCAGAAACAGAAGGAGAAGCAGAAAGAGAAGGAGGGGAAGCAGAAGAAGCAGAAGCACGAGAAGCAGAAGCATAAGAATCCGAAGAAGCAGAAGCAGAACCTGAAGCAGAAGGAGAAGCAGGAGAAGCAGAAGAAGCAGAATCTGGAGAAGCAGAATGACAAGCTGAAGGAGAAAGAGAAGCAAAGCAGAAGGAGAAGCAGAAGAAACAGAAGAAGCAGGGGCAGTAGCAGAAGAAGCAGAAGATGCAGAAGCAGAAGGAGAAGCAGAAGTAAAAGCAGAAGAACGAGAAGAAGAAACAGAAGGAGAAGCAGAAAGAGAAGCAGAAGAAGAAGCAGTAGAAGGAAAAGCAGCAGGAGAAGCAGAAGGAGCAGCAGAAGGAGAAGCAGGAGATGCAGAAACAAGAGAAGCAGAAGAAACAGGAGAAGGACAAGAAGCAGAAGCAGAAGGAGAAGCAGAAACAGAAGGAGAAGCAGAAAGAGAAGGAGGGGAAGCAGAAGAAGCAGCAGCAGGAGAAGCAGAAGCATAAGAATCCGAAGAAGCAGAAGCAGAACCTGAAGCAGAATGAGAAGCAGGAGAAGCAGAAGAAGCAGAATCTGGAGAAGCAGAATGAGAAGCTGAAGAAGCAGAAGCGGAAAGAGAATCAAAAGCAGCAGGAGAAGCAGAAGAAACAGAAGAAGCAGAAGCAGTAGCAGTTGCAGCAGAAGGAGAAGGAAAAGAAGAAGGAAAAGCAGAAGAACGAGAAGGAGAAGGAAAAACAGAAGCAGAAGCAGAAGGAGAATCAGAAAGAGAAGCAGAAGAAGCAGAATGAGAAGCAGAAGGAGAAGCAGAAGCAGAAGAAGCAGCAGAAGGAGAAGAAGAAGCAGAAGAAGATGCAGAAGGAGAAGCTGGAGAAGCAGAAGAAGCAGACGCAGAAGAAGAAGTAGAAGTAGGAGAAGGAGAAGGAAGAGCAACAGAAGCAATAGGAGAAGCAGAAGGAGAAGCAGAAGCAGAAAGAGAAGCAGTAGAAGCAGAAGAAGCAGGAAAACAGAAGAAGAAGAAAGAGAAGAGGAAGAAGAAGAAGAAGAAGAAGAAGAAGAAGAAGAAGAAGGAGAAGAAGAAGAAGAAGAAGAAGAAGAAGAAGAAGAAGAAGAAGAAGAAGAAGAAGAAGAAGAAGAAGAAGAAGAAGAAGAAGAGGAAGAAGAAGAAGAAGAAGAAGAAGAAGAAGAAGAAGAAGA
>NW_012302348.1:0-3205 GCF_000151885.1 Dipodomys ordii | reverse complement strand
CAGTGGGACACAGCGGGACAAAGCGGGGGACACAGCGGTACACAGCGGGGGACACAGAGAGGACACATTGGGACACAGCGGGGGACACAGTGAGGACACAGCGGGACACAGCCGGGGAAAAAGTGGGACACAGCGGGGACACAGCAGTGGACACAGCGCGACACAGCGGGGGACACAGCCGGACACAGCAGGGGAAACAGTGGGGGACACAGCGGGACACAGTGGGACACAGCGCGGGACACATGGGGGACACAGCGGGACACAGCGGGGACACAGCGGGACTCAGCGGGGGACACAGCAGTATACAGCAGGACACAGTGGGGACACAGCAGGGACACAGCGGAAACACAGCTGGACAGAGCGGGGACACAGCTGGGGACACAACGGGACACATCTTGGGACACAGCGAGGACCCAGCGGAACACAGCGTGGGACACAGCGAGGACACAGCGGGACACAGCGGGACACAGCGGGGACACAGCAGTAGACACAGCGGGAACCAGTGGGGGACACAGCGGGACACAGCGGGGACTCACCAGGGGACACAGCGGGGGACAAACTGGGACACCACGGGACACAGTGGGACACAGCGGGACACAGCAGGGACACTGCAGGGACATAGCGGGACACAGCGGGGTACACAGCGGGACACAGCAGTGGACACAGCGGGGACACAGCGGGACACAGCGGGGGACACAGCGAGGACACAGCGGGTCACAGTGGGACACAGCGTGGGACAAAGCAGGAGACAACGGGGGACACAGCGAGGACACAGCTGGACACAGCAGGGTACACAGTGGGACACAGCGGGAGACACAGAAGGGTACACAGCGGGACACAGCGAGAAACACAGCGAGGTCACAGCGGGGGCCAAAGCAGGACAACACGGGACACAGTGTGACACAGTAGGACACAGCGGGGACACTGCAGGGGCCCAGCGGGACAAAGCGGGCGACACAGCGGGACACAGTGGGAACACAGCGGGGGAAACAGCGGGGGACAGCAGGGGACAGAGAGGGGACAAAGCGGGACACAGCGGGGACAATGCTGGACACAGCGGGGTACACAGCGGGACACAGAGGGCACACAGTGGGGACACAGCGGGGGACACAGCGGGACACAACGGGTCACAGCGGGGGACACAGCGGGACACAGCGGGACACAGCGGGGGACACAGCGGAACACAGCGTGGGACATATCGAGGACACAGCGGTACACAGCGGGACACAGCGGGACACAGCAGGGACACAGCAGGGACACAGCGGGGGACACAGCGAGGACACAGCGGGACACAGCGGGGACACTGCGGGAGCATAGCGGGACACAGCGGGGTACACAGCGGGACACAGCGGAGTACACAGCTGGGGACACAAAGGGACAAATCGATGGACACAGCTGGACCCAGCAGGACACAGCGTCGATACAGCGGGGACACCGCGGGACATAGCGGGGTACACAGCTGGGGACACAACGGGACACAGCAGTGGACACAGCGAGGACACAGCGGGACACAGCTGGGACACTGAGGGAACACAGAGGGACACAGCGGGTACACAGCGGGACACAGCGGGGGACACAGAGTGGTACACAGCGGGACACAGCTGGAAACATAGCGAGGTCACACCGGTGGAAAAAGCGGGACAACACGGGACACAGTGTGACACAGCGGGACAGAACGGTGACACAGCAGGGGCAAAGCGGGACAAAGCAGGGACACAGCGAGACACAGCTGGACACCGCGGAGGACACAGCGGGGGACAGCAGGGACGGGGACACAGCGGGACACAGCGGGGACACAACTGGACACAGCGGGGTACACAGAGGGACACAGCGGGCACACACTGGGGACACAGCGGGACACAGCGGAACTCAGCGGGAGACACAGCAGTACACAGCGGGACACAGTGGGACACACCGGGGAGACAGCAGGGACACAGTGGGGGACAAAGCGGGACACAGCAGGTCAGAGCGGGGGACACAGCGGGAGACACAGAGGGGTACACAGCGGGACACAGCTGGGAACACAGCGAGGACACAGCGGAACATAGCGGGACACAGCGTCAATACGGTGGGGAAAGAGCGGGTCACAGCAAGGACACAGCGGGACACAGCGGGACACAGCAGGACACAGCGGGGGACACAGCGCGACACAGCGGGGACACAGCGGGGACTCAGTGGGGGACACAGAGGGACACAGCGGGGGACACAGAGAGACACGGCGGGGACAAAGCTGGACACAGCGGGGTACAGAGAGGGACACAGCGCGGGACACAGCGGGGAACACAGCGAGGACACAGCGGGATCCAGCGGGACACAGTGTCGATACAGCGGGCACACAGCGTTACACAGCGTGGAACTCAGCTGTGGACACAACGGGACACAGTGGGGACACAGCCGGACACAGCGGGACACAGTGGGACACAGCGGGGACAAAGCGTGAGACACAGCGAGGGACAGAGCGAGAGACAGCGGGGGACACAGACTCAGCGGGGGACACAGCAGTACACAGCGGGACACAGCGGGGACACAGCAGAGACACAGCGGGGGACACAGGGATGACACAGCGGTACCCAGTGGGACCCAGCGTCGATACAGCAGGGACACGCGGAACACAGTGGGGTACACAGCTGGGGACAAAGCGAGGACACAGCAGGACACAGCGGGACACAGCGGGGACACTGGGGGAACATAGCAGGACACAGCAGGGTACACAGCGGGACACAGCTGGGGACACAGCGGGGACACAGCGGGACACAGCGGAACACAGCGTGAGACAAAGCGGGAGACAGCAGGGGACACAGGGAGGACACAGGGGGACACAGCGGCGACACAGAGGGGACTCAGTGGGGGAAAAAGCGGGAGACAGCGGGGGACACAGCGAGGACACAGCAGCACACAGCGGCCACAAAGAGGGGACTCAGCGGTTGACACAGCGGGGGACAAAGAGGGACACCACGGGACACAGTGTGACACAGTGGGACACAGCGGGACACTGCGGGGACAGAGCAGGACAAAGCGGGGGACACAGCGGGCACACAGCAGGGACACAGCGGGACACAGCGGGACACAGCGGGGACAGAGCGGGACACAGTCGGACACAGCGGGACACAGCGGGGGACACAGCGGGAGACAAAGAGGGACACCACGGAACACAGCGGGACACAGCAGGAAACAGCAGTGACACTGCGGGGACACAGTGGGACAC
>NW_012302347.1:0-3205 GCF_000151885.1 Dipodomys ordii | reverse complement strand
TCAACACAGTGGGGACACAAAGGGGACTCAGCGGGGGAAACAGCGGGGGAAAAAGCGGGACACCATGGGACACAGTGTGACACAGCAGGACACAGAGGGAACACTGCGTCGACACAGCGGGACAAAGCGGGGGACACAGCGGGACACAGCGGGACACAGCTAGGACACAGCGGGACACAGCAGGACACAGTGGGGACACAAAGGGGACTCAGAGGGGGAAACAGCGGGGAAAAAAGTGGGACACCATGGGACACAGTGTGACACAGCAGGACACAGAGGGAACACTGTGTCGACACAGCGGGACAAAGCGGGGGACACAGTGGGCCACAGCGGGACACAGCGGGGGACACAGCGGGGGACAGTGGAGACAAAGAGAGGACACAGCGGGACACAGCGGTGACACAGCTGGACACAATGGAGTACACAGCGGGACACAGCGGGCACAAAGCGGGGACAGAGCGGGACACAGCTGGACACAGCGGGACATAGCGGGGGACACAGCGGGACACAGAGGGGGACACAGTGAGGACACAGTGGGACACAGCGGGGGACACAGCGAGGACACAGCGGTGACACAGCTGGACACAACGAAGTACACAGCGGGACACAGCGGGCACACAGCGGGGACACAGCGGGACACAGCGGGGAACACAGGAAGGACACAGCATGACCCAGTGGGACACAGCGTCGATACAGCTGGGACATAGCGGGACACACCGGGGTACACAGATGTGGACACAACGGGACACGGTGTGGGCACAGCGGGACACAGCGGGACAGAGTGGGACACAGACTGGATAAAGCGTGAGACACAGCGGGGGACACAGGGGGGACACAGCGGGACACAGGGGGGACACAGCGAGGACACATTGGGACACAGCGGGGACACAGCGGGACTCAGCGGGGGACAAAGCAGTACACAGCGGGACACAGCGGGACACAGCGGGTCACAGCAGGGACAGAGCGGGTGACACAGAGGGGTACACAGCGGGACACAGCAGTGGACAAAGCAGGACACAGCGGGGGACACAGTGAGGACACTCCGGGACACTGCGGGAGACACAGCAAGGACACAGCGGGACACAGTGGAACACAGCGGGACACAGCAGTGACACAGCAGGGGACCCAGCGGGACACAGCCTCGATACAGCAGGATTCACAGCGTTACACAGCGGGTTACACAGCTGGGGACACAAAGGGACACAGTGGTGGACACAGCGGGACACAACGGGACAGAGTGGGACACAGACGGGATAAAGCGTGAGACACAGCGGGGGACAGAGCGGGAGACAACGGGGGACACAGCGAGGACACAGCGGGACACAGCGGGGACACAGCAGGGACTCAGCTGGGGACACAGCGGGGGACAAAGCGGGACACCACGGAACACAGCGGGACACAGCACGAAACAGTGGTGACCCTTCGGGGACACAGCGGGACACAGCGGGGGACACAGCGGGACACAGCGGGTGACACAGCAGAACACAGTGGGGGACACAGCGAGGACACAGTGGGACACAGAAAGACACAGCATCGAAACAGCGGGGACACAGCGGTACACAGCGGGGTACACAGCTGGGGACACAACGGGACACAGTGGGGGCACAGCGGGACACAGCGGGGCGCAGTGGGACACAGCGGGGACACAGCGGGGACTCAGCGGGGTCACAGCGGGATACAGCGGGACACAGACTGACACAGCGGGACACAGCAGAGGACACAGCGGGACACAGCGGAGGACAGAGCGACGACACAGCAGGACACAGCTGGGACACAGGGGGACTCAGCAGGTTTACAGCGGGACACAACGGGACACAGCAGGACACAGCGTGACACAGCGGGGACACAGCAGGGGCACAGCGGGGGACACAGCGGGACACAACGGGACACAGCGGGGGACACAGTAGGACAGAGCGGGGGACACAGCGGGGGACAGAGGGGGACACCACGAATAACAGAGCAAGGACACAGCGGGACCCAGCGTGACACATCCTCGATACAGCGGGATTCACAGCGTTACACAGCGGGTTACACAGCTGGGGACACAAAGGGACACAGTGGTGGACACAGCGGGACACAGCGGGACAGAGTGGGACACAGACGGGATAAAGCGTGAGACACAGCGGGGGACAGAACGGGAGACAGCGGGGGACACAGCGAGGACACAGCGGGACACAGTGGGGACACAGCGGGGACTCAACTGGGGACACAGCGGGGGACAAAGCAGGACACCACGGAACACAGCGGGACACAGCGCGAAACAGTGGTCACTCTTCGGGGACACAGCGGGACACAGCAGGGGACACAGCGGGACACAGCGGGTGACACAGCAGAACACAGTGGGGGACACAGCGAGGACACAGTGGGACACAGCAAGACACAGCATCGAAACAGTGGGGACACAGCGGTACACAGCAGGGTACACAGCTGGGGACACAACGGGACACAGCGGGAGACACAGCGAGGACACAGTGGGACACAGCAGGACACAGCGGGGACACTGCGGGAACATAGCGGGACACAGCGGGGTACACAGCGGGACACAGCGGGACACAGCTTGGGACACAGCGGGGATACAGCGGGACACAGCGGGGAACACAGCTAGGACACAGCGGGACACAGCGGGACACAATGGGGACACAAAGGGGACTCAGCGGGGGAAACAGCGGGGGAAAAAGCGGGACACCATGGGACACAGTGTGACACAGCAGGACACAGAGGGAACACTGCGTCGACACAGCGGGACAAAGCGGGGGACACAGCGGGACACAGCAAGGCACAACGGGGTCACAGCAGTGGACAAAGCGGGACACAGCGGGGGACACAGTGGGACACAGCGGGGGACACAGGGGACACAGAGGGGACACAGCGGGGGACACAGCGGGACACAGCGGAGACACAGCGGGGACACTGCGGGACCCAGCAGGACACAGCGGGGGACACAGCGGGACACAGCGGGACACAGCGGGGGACACTGCAGGGACACATTGGGACACAGTAGGACACAGCGTGGGACAAAGCAGGAGACAGCGGAAGACACAGCGAGGACAGAGCTGGACACAGCGGGGACACAGAGGGGACTCAGCAGGGGACATAGAGGGAAAAAAGCGGGACACCACGGGACACAGTAGGACACAGCGGGACACAGCGGGGACACTGCGGGACACAGCCAGGGGACACAGCGGTGGACAGCGGGGGACAGAGA
>NW_012302346.1:0-3205 GCF_000151885.1 Dipodomys ordii | reverse complement strand
GGAAACAACAAGGGACACAGCGGGGGACACAGCGGTGGACAGTGGGGTGACATTTGTGGCAACGGGGACACAGAGGGGACAGAGAGGGGGACACAGCGGGACACAGCGGGGAAACATCGGGGGACACAGAGGGGGACATTGCGGGACAGAGCGGGACACAGCGGGACACAGCGGGGACAGAGCAGTGACACAGCAGGACACAGGAGGGACAAAGCGGGACACAGAGGGACACAGAGGAGGACACAGCGGGACACAGCGTGGGACACAGAAGGACACAGCGGGGGACACAGCGGGACACAGCGGGCTCACAGCGGGGGACACAGCGGGGGACACAGCGGGACACAGCGGGCTCACAGCGGGGGACACAGCGGAACACAGCGGGACACAGTGGGACACAGCAGGGGGACACAGCGGGGACACAGTGGGGAAACAGCGGGACACAGCAGGGGACACCGCGGGGACACAGCGGGACTTGGCGGGGGACACAGCGGGGGACACTGCGGGGGACACAGCAGGACACAGATGGACACAGCCGGGACACAGCATTGACACATCCGGGGACACAGCGAGGACACAGCGGGGGACACAGCGGGGACACAGTGGGGGACACAGCGGGGGACACAGCGGGGAACACAGCGAGACACAGCGGGGACACAGCGGGGGACACAGCCGCGGACACAGCTGGACACAGCGGGGCACAGCGGAGGACACAGCAGGGGACACAACGGTACACAGCGGGACACAGCTGGGAAACATCGGAGACACAGTGGGACACAGGGGGGACAGCAGGGACAAAGCGGGACACAGCGGGACACAGCAGGGGACACAGCGAGGCACAGCGGGGACTCACCGGGTGATACAGCTGGAGACAAAGCGCAACACCACGGGACACTGGGGGACACAGTGGGACACAGCGGTGACACAGCGAGGACAAACGCGACCCAGCGGGGACATAGCGGGACACAGCGGGGACACAGGGGGACACAGCCTGACAAAGCGGGGACACTGCTGGGACACTGCGGGTGACACAGCGGGGAACACAGCGGGACTCAGCGGGGACACAGTGGGGGACACAGCCGGGGACACAGCTGGACACAGCGGGGCACAGCGGAGGACACAGCAGGGGACACAACGGTACACAGCGGGACACAGCGGGGAAACATCGGAGAAACAGCGGGACACAGCGGGGGACAGCGGGGACAAAGCGGGACACTGTTGGGGACACAGCGGGATACAGGGGGACTCACCTGTTGACACAGCTGGAGACAAAGCGAGAAACCACGGGACACTGGGGGATACAGCGGGACAAAGCGGTGACACAGAGAGGACAAAGCGGGACACAGCGGGACACAGCAGGGACATAGTGGGACACAGCGGGGACACAGCCGGACACAGCCTGACACAGCGGGGACACAGCGGGACACAGCGGGACACAGCGGGACACAGCAGGACACAGCGGGGGACACAGCGGGACACAGGGGTACTCACCGGGTGACACAGCTGGAGACAAAGCAAGACACCACGGGACACTGGGGGACACAGCGGGACACAGCGGTGACACAGCGAGGACAAAGCAGGACACAGCGGGGACATAGTGGGACACAGTGGGACACAGCGGGGACACAGGGGGACACAGCCTGTCACAGCGGGGACACAGCAGGGACACAGCAGGGGACACAGCAGGGATACAACGGGACACAGAGGGACACAGTGGGACACAGCGGGACACAGCAGGACACAGCGGGGGACACAGCGGGACACAGCGGAGGCCACAGTGGGGGACACAGCGGGACACAGCGGGGAACACAGCTGGGGACACAGAGGGAGACACAGCAGGGACACAGTGCGACACAGCGGGGACACAGAAGGGACTTACTGGGTGACACAGCTGGAGACAAAGCGGGACACCACGGGAAACAGCAGGACACAGCGGGGGACACAGCAGGGACACAGCGAGGACAAAGCAGGACACACGGGGCAACATCGCGGGACACCACGGGTCACAGCAGCACACAGCACACAGAGGGACACAGCGGGGACACAGCGAGGACAAAGCGTTACACAGCGGAGGACACAGAGGGACACAGCAGGGACACAGTGGGGGACACAGCGAGGACACAGCGTTACACAGCGGAGGACACAGCGGGACACAGCCGTACACAGCGAGGGACACAGCTGGACACAGCGGGACACAGCGGTGACACAGCAAGGGACAGTGTGGACAAAACTGGAGACAGCGGGGACACAGGGGGGACACAGCTGGACATTGAGGGGGACAGAGGGGGACACAGCGGGGGACACATCGGGGGACACAGAGGCAAACAGCGGCAAATAGCAGGACATAGCGGGGGACACTGTGGGGGACATAGCGGGACACAGCGCAACTCAGCGGGGGACACAGCTCGGACACAGTGGAGGACACAGCGGGGGACACAGCGGGGAACACAGCGGGACACAACGGGACACAGCGGGGACACAGCGAGGACAAATTGGGACAAAGCGGGAACATAGCAGGACACAGTTGGACTCAGAGGGGACACAGGGGGACACAGCAGGTGACACAGCGGGACAAAGCGGGACACAGTGGGATACAGCGAGGGACACAGCGGGACCCAGTGGGGCACACAGCGGTGGACACAGCGGGGACACTGCGGGACACAGCAGCAGACACAGCGGGAGACACAGCGGGACACAGCGGGGGACATAGAGGTGGACACAGCGGGACCCAGCGGGACACAGCGGGAACACAGAGGGGACACAGCGGGACACATCTGGGACACAGGGGGACACAGCAGGGAAAAAGGGTGACCTAGCATGGGACACAGCGGGACACAGGGGGACACAGCGAAGACACAGCGGGACACAGCGGGGAACACAGCGGGGGATACAGCCCACAAAGTGGGGGACACTGTGGGGGACTTAGCGGGGGATACAGCGGGACACAGCGGGGACAAGCGTTATACAATGGGGAAACAGTAGGGACACAGCGGGACACATCGGGTGAAACAGCGGGACACAGTGGGACACTGCGTTGACTAAGTTTGATACACTTTTGTGGGACATAGTCAGGTGATACAGCGAAAACTCAGCGTGATGCATCGTTGACTCAGATGGGACTCATCGTGGGACACAGCGGGGGACAGTGCGGGACTCTGCGGGGTACACTTGTAACTCAGCGGGGTACACATCGTGACTCATCGGCGTA
>NW_012302345.1:0-3205 GCF_000151885.1 Dipodomys ordii | reverse complement strand
TCTGGAGAAGCAGAAGGAGAAGCAGAAGCAGAAAGAGAAGCATTAATGCAGAAGGAGAAGCAGAAGGAGAAGCAGAAGAAACAGAAGAAGCAGAGGCAGTAGCAGAAGAAGCAGAAGATGCAGAAGCAGAAGGAGAAGCAGAAGGAAAAGCAGAAGAACGAGAAGGTGAGGGAGAAGGAGAAAAAGAAGGAGAAGCAGAAAGAGAAGCAGTAGAAGGAGCAGGAGATGCAGAAACAGGAGAAGCATAAGCAGAACAAACAGGAGAAGGACAAGAAGCAGAAGCAGAAGGACAAGCAGAAACAGAAGGAGAAGCAGAAAGAGAAGGAGGGGAAACAGAAGAAGCAGAAGCAGGAGAAGCAGAAGCATAAGAACCCGAATTAGCAAAAGGAGAACCTCAGGCAGAAGGAGAAGCAGGAGAAGCAGAAGAAGCAGAATCTGGAGAAGCAGAAGGAGAAGCAGAAGGAGAAGCAGAAGCAGAAAGAGAATCAAAATCAGAAGGAGAAGCAGAAGAAACAGAAGAAGTAAAAGCAGTAGCAGTTGTAGCAGAAGCAGAACGCGAAGCAGAACGAAAAGCAGGAGAACAAGAAGGAGAAGGAGAAACAGAAGGAGAAGCAGAAAGAGAAGCAGGTAAAGCAGAAGAAGAAGAAGCAGAAGGAGAAGCAGAAGAAGGAGATGGAGAAGCAGAAGTAGCAGAAGCAGTAGGAGAAGCAGTAATAGCAGAAGTAGCAGTAGCATAAGGTGAAGCAATAGTAGGAGAAGGAGAAGATGAAGCATAAGGACAAGCACAAGCAGAAGGAGGTGCAGAAGGAGAAGCAGGAGAAGCAGAAGAAGCAGAAGTTGAAGGAGAAGCAGAAGTAGGAGAAGGTGAAGGAGGAGAAGCAGAAGGAGAAGCAGAAGCAGAATGAGAAGCAGAAAGAGAAGCAGGAGAAGGACAAGAAGCAGAAGCAGGAGAAGCCGAAAGAGAAGAAGGAGAAACATTAGCAGAAGGAGAAGAAGAAGCAGAAGGAGAAGCAGCAGAAGAAGTAGAACAAGAAATTCAGGCAGGAGAAACAGAAGAAGCAGAAGCAGAAGCAGAAGGAGAAGCAAAAAGAGAAGCACAAGGAGTAGTAAAAGAAGCAGCAGAAGGAGAAGAAGCAGAGGAAGCAGAAAAACAAGCAGGAGAAGCAGAAGCAGAAAGAGAAGTAGAAGCAGAATAAGCAGAACCAGAAGAAGAAGCAATAGAAGCATAAGAAGCAGAAGCAGGAGAAGCAGAAGCAGAAGTAGAAGGAGAAGTAGGAGAAGGAGAAGGAAGAGCCGCAGAAGCAATAGGAGAAGCAGAAGAAGAAGCAGAAGCAGAATGAGAAGCAGAAAGAGAAGCAGTAGAAGAAAAAGAAGCAGGAAAAGCAGAAGCAGCAGAAAGAGAAGAAGAAGAAGAAAAAGAAGAAGAAGAAGAAGAAGAAGAAGAAGAAGAAGAAGAAGAAGAAGAAGAAGAAGAAGAAGAAGAAGAAGAAGAAGAAGAACAAGAACAAGAACAAGAACAAGAAGAAGAAGAGGAAGAAGAAGAAGGAGAAGAAGAAGAAGAAGAAGAAGAAGAAGAAGAAGAAGAAGAAGAAGAAGAAGAAGAAGAAGAAGAAGAAGAAGAAGAAGAAGAAGAAGAAGAAAGAGAAGAAGCAGAAGGAGCAGCAGAAGGTGAAGCAGATGGAGATGCAGAAGCAGAAAGAGAAGCAGAATCAGAAGGAGAAGTTGGAGAATCAGAAGAAGCAGAAGCAGAAAGAGAAGCAGAAGAGGGAGAAGGAGAAGTAGAAGCAGAAGGACAATCAGGAGAAGCAGAAGAAGCAGAAGCGGGAGAAGCAGAAGAAGAAACAGAAGAAGGAGAAGGAGCAGAAGGAGAAGCAAAGGCAGAAGGAGAAGCAGAAATAGAAACAGAAGCAGAAGAAGCAGTTGCAGGAGAAGCAGAAGCAGAAGAAACAGAAGAAGGTGAAGAAGCAGAAGGAGAACCTGAAGCAGAAGGAGAAGCAGAAGCATCAGAAGCTGGAAAAGCAGAAGCAGAAGATACCGAACAAGCAGAAGAAGCAGAAGCAGAACGAGAAGCAGAAGAATAAGAAGGAGAAAGAGAAGGATTAGGAGTAGGAGGAGCAGAAGCAGAAAGAGAAGCAGAAGGAGAAGCAGAAGGAGAAACAGAAGAAGCAGAAGCAGAAGCAGAATGAGAAGCACAAGACGGAGAAATTGAAGGAGAAGGAGAATGAGACGGAGAAGCAGAAGGAGAAGTAGGAGAAGCAGAAGAAGGAGAAGCAGGAGAAGCAGAAGCAGAAGAAACAGAAGAAGGAGAAGAGCAGAAGCAGAAGGAGAAACAGAAGCAGAAGGAGAAGCAGAAGAAGCAGAAGCTGAAGCAGAAGAAACTGAAAAAGCAGAAAAAGAAGAAGAAGCAGAAGAAGAAGAAGCAGGAAAAGCAGAAGAAGAAGAAGGAGAAGGAGAAAGAGAAGGATTAGGAGTAGGAGAAACAGACGGATAAGCAGAAGCAGAAAGAGAAGGAGAAGGAGAAGCAGAAGCAGGAGAAGTAGAAGAAGCAGAAGCAGGAGAAGCAGAAGCAGAATGAAAAGCAGAAGAAGGAGAAATTGAAACAGAAGAAGATGCAGAAGGAGAATCAGAAGCAGTAGTAGAAGCAGAAGAAGGAGAAGCAGAAGGAGAAGCATAAAGAGAAACAGAAGGAGAAGCAGGAGAAGCAGAAGCAGGAGAAGCAGAATCAGAAGAAATAGAAGAAGGAGAAGAAGCAGAAGCAGAAAGAGAAGCAGAAACAGAAGGAGAAGCAGAAATAGAAGCAGAAGAAGCCGAAGAAGCCAAAGCAGAACCTAAAGCAGAAGGAGAAGCAGGAGAAGCAGAAGAAGCAGAATCTGGAGAAGAAGAAGGAGAACCACAAGGAGAAGCAGAAGCAGAAAGAGAAGCAAATGCAGAAGGAGAAGCAGAAGGAGAAGCAGAAGACACAGAAGAAGCAGAATCAGTAGCAGAAGAAGCTGAAGATGCAGAACCAGAAAGAGAAGCAGAAGGAAGAGCAGAAGAACGAGAAGGAGAAACAGAAGGAGAAGAAGAACGAGAAGCAGGAAAAGCAGAAGAAACAGAAGCAGACGGAGAAAGCAGAAAAAGGAGAATGGGAAGCCGATGCAGATGATGAAGGCAGAATGAAAAGCACAAGCAGAAGGAGATGCAGAAGGAGAAGCTGGAGATGAAG
>NW_012302344.1:0-3205 GCF_000151885.1 Dipodomys ordii | reverse complement strand
GAAGGAGAAGGAGAAGGAAGGGCAGCAGAAGCTATAGGAGAAGTAGAAGGAGAAGCAGAAGCAGAATGAGAAGCAGAAAGAGAAGCAGTAGAAGCAGAAGAAGCAGGGAAAGCAGAAGCAGACGAAAGAGAAGAAGATGAAGAAGAAGAAGAAGAAGAAGAAGAAGAAGAAGAAGAAGAAGAAGAAGAAGAAGAAGAAGAAGAAGAAGAAGAAGAAGAAGAAGTAGAAGCGTAAGGTGAAGCAGTAGAAGCAGAAGAAGCAGAACCTGGAGAAGCAGAAGCAGAAGAAAAAGAATAAGCAAAATAATCAGAAGAAGAAGCAGTGGGAGAAGCAGAAGAAGGAGAAGGAGCAACAGAAGGAGAAACAGAAGCAGAAAGAGAAGCAGAAACAGAAGGAGAACAAGAAGGAGAAGCAGGAGAATCAGAAGAAGCAGAAGTAGAAGCAGAAAGAGGAGAAGAAGGAGAAGCAGAAGTAGAATCAGAAGAAACAGAAGAAGAAGCAGAAGAAACAGAAGCAAAAGAAACAGAAGAAGGAGAAGAGCAGAAGCAGAAGCAGAAAGAGAAGCAGAAAGAAAAGCAGAAGAAGTAGAAGAAGCAGAAGCAGAAGAAACAGGAGAAGCCGAAGAAGCAGAAGCAGAATCTGAAGCAGGAGAAACAGAAGAAGCACAATCTGAAGAAGAAGCAGAAGAAACAGAAATAGTACAATAAGCAGAAGCAGAAGCAGCAGGAAAAGCAGAAGAAAAAGAAGGAGAAGGCGAAAGAGAAGGATTAGGAGTAGGAGAAGCAAAAGGATAAGCAGAAGCAGAAAGAGACGTAGAAGAAGAAGCAGCACGAGAAGTAGGAGAAGCAGGAGAAGCAGAAGAAGCAGAATCTGGAGAAGAAGAAGGAGAACCAGAAGGAGAAGCAGAAGCAGAAAGAGAAGCAAAAGCAGAAGGAGAAGCAGAAGAAACAGAAGAAGCAGAGGCAGTAGCAGAAGAAGCAAAAGATGCAGAAGCAGAAAGAGAAGCACAAGGAAAAGCAGAAGAACGAGAAGGAGAAGGAGAAACAGAAGGAGAAGCAGAAAGAGAAGCAGAAGAAGGAGCAGGAGACGGAAAAGCAGCAGGAGAAGCAGAAAGAGCAGCAGAAGGAGAAGCAGGAGATACAGAAACAGGAGAAGCAGAAGTAGAAGAATCAGGAGAAGGACAAGAAGCAGAGCAGAAGGAGAAGCACAAACAGAAGGAGAAGCAGAAAGAGAAGGAGGGGAAGCAGAAGAAGCAGAAGCAGGAGAAGCAGAAGCATAAGAATCCGAAGAAGCAGAAGCAGAACCTGAAGCAAAAGGAGAAGCAGGAGAAGCAGAAGAAGCAGAATCTGGAGAAGCAGAATGACAAGCTGAAGGAGAAGCAGAAGCGGAAAGAGAATCAAAAGCAGCAGGAGAAGCAGAAGAAACAGAAGAAGCAGAAGCAGTAGCAGTTGCAGCAGAAGCAGAAGGAAAAGCAGAAGAACGAGAAGGAGAAGGAAAAACAGAAGCAGAAGCAGAAGGAGAATCAGAAGGAGAAGCAGAAGAAGCAGAAGGAGAAGCAGAAGCAGAAGAAGCAGCAGAAGGAGAAGAAGCAGAATCTGGAGAAGCAGAATGAGAAGCTGAAGGAGAAGCAGAAGCAGAAAGAGAATCAAAAGCAGAAGGAGAAGCAGAAGAAACAGAAGAAGTAGAAGCAGTAGCAGTTGTAGCAGAAGCAGAAGGAGAAGCCGAAGGAAAAGCAGAAGAACAAGAAGGAGAATGAGAAACAGAAGGAGAAGCAGAAGGAGAAGCAGAAAGAGAAGAAGGTAAAGCAGAAGAAGAAGAAGCAGAAGGAGAAGCAGAAGAAGGAGAAGGAGAAGCAGAAGCAGAAGAAGATGCAGAAGGAGAAGCAGGAGAAGCAGAAGAAGCAGAAGCAGAAGGAGAAGCAGGAAAAGCAGAAGAAGCAGAAGCAAAAGGAGAAGCAAAAGAAGGAGGAGGAGAAGCAGAAGCAGAAGAAGAAGCATAAGGACAAGCACAAGCAGAAGGAGATGCAGAAGGAGAAGCAGGAGAAGCAGAAGAAACAGAAGCTGAAGGAGAAGCAGAAGTAGGAGAAGGAGAAGGGGGAGAAACAGAAGCCGAAAGAGAAGCCGAAGCGGAATGAGAAGCAGAAAGAGAAGCAAGAGAAGCACAAGAAGCAGAAGCAGGAGAAGCCGAAAGAGAAGCAGAAGAAGCAGAAACAGAAGCAGAAGTAGAAGGAGAAGCAGCAGATGAAGTAGAACCAGAAATTCAGGCAGGAGAAACAGAAGAAGCAGAAGCAGAAAGAGAAGCAAAAAGAGAAGCAGAAGGAGAAGTAGAAGAAGCAGCAGAAGGAGAAGCAGCAGAAGAAGCAGAAAAACAAGCAGGAGAAGCAGAAGCAGAAAGAGAAGTAGAAGCAGAAGTAGCAGAAGAAGCAGAAGCAGAAGAAGAAGCAGTAGAAGCATAAGAAGCAGAAGCAGGAGAAGCAGAAGAACAAGAAGAAGCATAAGAAGCAGAAGCAGAAGCAAAGGGAGAAACACAAGGACAAGGAGGAGAAGGAGCAGCAGAAGGTGAAGCAGAAGGAGATGGAGAAGCAGAAAGAGAAGCAGAAACAGAAGGAGAAGAAGAAGGATTAGTTGGAGAATCAGAAGAAGCAGAAGCAGAAAGAGAAGCAGAAACAGAAGGAGAAGCAGAAGGAGGAAAAGGAGAAGGAGAAGGAGAAGGAAGGGCAGCAGAAGCAATAGGAGAAGCAGAAGGAGAAGCAGAAGCAGAATGAGAAGCAGAAAGAGAAGCAGTAGAAGCAGAAGAAGCAGGAAAAGCAGAAGCAGACGAAAGAGAAGAAGATGAAGAAGAAGAAGAAGAAGAAGACGAAGAAGAAGAAGAAGAAGAAGAAGCATAAGGAGAAGTGTAAGGAGAAGCAGTAGAAGCAGAAGAAGCAGAATCAGGAGAAGCAGAAGCAGAAGAAAAAGAATAAGCAAAATAAGCAGAAGAAGAAGAAGTGGGAGAAGCAGAAGAAGGAGAAGGAGCAGCAGAAGGAGAAGCAGAAGCAGAAAGAGAAGCAGAAACAGAAGGAGAACAAGAAGTAGAAGCAGGAGAATCAGAAGAAGCAGAAGTAGAAGCAGAAAGAGGAGAAGAAGGAGAAGCTGAAGTAGAATCAGAAGAAACAGAAGAAGAAACAGAAGAAACAGAAGAAAAGAAACAGAAGAAGGAGAAGAGC
>NW_012302343.1:0-3205 GCF_000151885.1 Dipodomys ordii | reverse complement strand
CGATGGGGAAGCCGATAGGGATCTAGTAAAACCAGTAGGAGCCGAACTATCGGAGAACCCAGAAGATAGGGGTAGTATAAGCTAATGCAGAAGTAGAAGATGAAGGATAATCACAATCAGGATGGAGATTCTGAATGGAGAAGCAGGAGATAGGAGATGTAGCAGAAGCAGAATGAGAAGAACTAAAGAGAAGAAGCAGATAGCAGATGAAGCAGAAGCAGATTAGAAAGAGAAGCCGACGAAGAGAAGCTAGAACGAGAAGCAGGAGAAGCAGAAGATGCAGAAGATGCAGAAGAAGAAGAAAACAGAAGAAGGAGAAGGAGCAGAAGCTGAAGGAGAAGCTGATGCTGAATGTGATTCAGAATGAGATGCAGGATAAGCTGTATATGCAGAAGCAGGAGAAACAGAAGCAGAAGAAACAGGAGAAGGACATGAAGCAGAAGCAGAAGGAGAAGCAGAAAAAGAAGGAGAAGCAGAAAGAGAAGGAGGTGAAGCAGAAGAAGCAGAAGCAGGAGAAGCAGAAGTTTAAGAATCCGAAGAATCAGAAGCAGAACCTGAAGCAGAAGGAGAAGCAGAAGAAGCAGAATCTGGAGAAGCAGAATGACAAGCTGAAGGAGAAGCAGAAGCAGAAAGAGAATCAAAAGCAGAAGGAGAAGCAGAAGAAACAGAAGAAACAGAAGCAGTTGCAGTTGCAGCAGAAGCAGAAGGAGAAGCAGAAGAAAAAGCAGGAGAACGAGAAGGAGAAGGAGAAACAGAAGCAGAATCAGAAGGAGAATCAGAAGGAGAAGCAGAAGAAGCAGAAGGAGAAGCAGAAGAAGAAGTAGAAGGAGGAGCAGAAGCAGAAGAAGATGCAGAAGGAGAAGCAGGAGGAGCAGAAGAAGCAGAAGCAAAAGGAGAAAGAGAAGGAGAAGCAGAAGTAGAATCAGGAGAAACAGAAGAAGAAGAAGAAGAAGCAAAACAAACAGAAGGAGAAGAGCAGAAGCAGAAGCAGAAAGAAAAGCATAAGCAAAAGGAGAAGCAGAAAGAGAAGCAGGAGAAGCAGAAGAAGCAGGAGAAGCAGAAGCAGAAGAAACAGGAGAAGCCGAAGAAGCAGAAGCAGAATCTGAAGCAGAAGGAGAAACAGAAGAAGCACAATCTGAAGCAGAATCAGAAGAAACAGAAATAGTAGAATAAGCAGAAGCAAAAGCAGCAGGAGAAGCAGAAGAAGAAGACGGAGAATTTGAAAGAGAAGGATTAGGAGTAGGAGAAGCAAAAGGATAATCAGAAGCAGAAAGAAGGAGAAGCAGCATGAGAATTAGGAGAAGCAGGAGAAGCAGAAGCAGGAGAAGCAGAAGAAACAGAAGACGCAGAAGCAGAATGAGAAGCAGAAGGACAAATTGAAGCAGAAGCAGAAGGAGAAGCAGAAGAAGAAGCAGAAGAAGGAGAAGGACAAGGAGAAGGAGAAAGAGAAGCAGAAAGAGAAGCAGAACGAGAAGCAGGAGAAGCAGAAGCAGGAGAAGCAGAAGCAGAAGAAACAGAAGAAGGAGAAGAAGCAGAAGAAGGAGAAGCACAAACAGAAGGAAAAGCAGAAAGAGAAGCAGGAGATAGCAGAAGAAGCAGAAGCAGGAGAAGCAGAAGCAGAAGAAGCCGAAGAAGCAGAAGCAGAACTTGAAGCACAAGAAGAAGCAGGAGAAGCAGAAGAAGCAGAATCTGGAGAAGAAGAAGGAGAACCAGAAGGAGAAGCAGAAGCAGAAAGAGAAGCAAAAGCAGAAGGAGAATCAGAAGGAAAAGCAGAAGAACGAGAAGGAGAAGGAGAAACAGAAGGAGAAGCAGAAAGAGAAGCAGAAGAAGGACCAGGAGACGGAAAAGAAGCAGGAAAAGCAGAAAGAGCAGCAGAAGGAGAAGCAGGTGATGCAGAAACAGGAGAAGCAGAAGTAGAAGAATCAGTAAAAGGACAAGAAGCAGAAGCAGAAGGAGAAGCAGAAACAGAAGGAGAAGCAGAAAGAGAAGGAGTGGAAGCAGAAGAAGCAGAAGCAGAATAAGCAGAAGCATAAGAATTCGAAGAAGAAGAAGCAGAACCTCAAGCAGAAGGAGAAGCAGGAGAAGCAGAAGAAGCAGAATCTGGAGAAGCAGAACGAGAAGCTGAAGGAGAAGCAGAAGCAGAAAGAGAATCAAAAGCAGAAGGAGAAGCAGAAGAAACAGAAGAAGTAGAAGCAGTAGCAGTTGTAGCAGAAACAGAAGGAGAAGCCAAAGGAAAAGCAGAAGAACAAGAAGGAGAAGGAGAAACAGAAGGAGAAGCAGAATGAGAAGCAGGTAAAGCAGAAGAAGAAGAAGCAGAAGGAGAATCAGATGGAGAAGCAGAAGAAGGAGAAGGAGAAGCAGAAGCAGAAGAAGATGCAGAAGGAGAAGCAGGAGAAGCAGAAGAAGCAGAAGCAGAAGGAGAAGTAGGAAAAGCAGCAGGAAAGCAGAAGAAGCAGAAGCAAAAGGAGAAGCAAAAGAAGGAGAAGGAGAAGCAGAAGCAGAAGAAGAAGCATAAGGACAAGCAAAAGCAGAAGGAGATGCAGAAGGAGAAGCAGGAGAAGCAGAAGAAGCAGAAGCTGAAGGAGAAGCAGAAGTAGGAGAAGGAGAAGGAGGAGAAGCAGAAGCAGAAGGAGAAGCCGAAGCGGAATGAGAAGCAAAAAGAGAAGCAGGAAAAGCACAAGATGCAGAAGCAGGAGAAGCCGAAAGAGAAGAAGCAGAAGAAGCAGAAACAGAAGCAGAAGTAGAAGCAGAAGCAGAAGGAGAAGCAGCAGAAGACGTAGAACCAGAAATTCAGGCAGGAGAAACAGAAGAAGCAGAAGCAGAAAGAGAAGCAAAAAGAGAAGCAGAAGGAGAAGTAGAAGAAGCAGCAGAAGGAGAAGCAGCAGAAGAAGCAGAAAAACAAGCAGGAGAAGCAGAAGCAGAAAGAGAAGTAGAAGCAGAAGAAGCAGAATAAGAAGAAACAGAAGAAGAAGCAGTAGAAGCATAAGAAGCAGAAGCAGGAGAAGCAGAAGCAGAAGAACAAGAAGAAGCATAAGAAGCAGAAGCAGAAGCAGAGGGAGAAACAGAAGAAGGAGAAGGAGCAGCAGAAGGTGAAGCAGAAGGAGATGGAGGAGCAGAAAGAGAAGTAGAAACAGAAGGAGAAGAAGAAGGATTAGTTGGAGAGTCAGAAGAAGCAGAAGCAGAAAGAGAAGCAGAAAAAGGAGAA
>NW_012302342.1:0-3206 GCF_000151885.1 Dipodomys ordii | reverse complement strand
TCACAGCGGACACAACGGGACACAGCGGGACACAGTGGGACACAGCGGGGGTACACAGCGGGACACAGCAGGGGACATAGAGGTGGACACAGTAGGACACAGCAGGACACAGCGGAACACAGCGGGGGACACAGCGGGGACACAGCAGGACACAGCGGGGACACACCGGGACACAGCGGGACACAGAGTGACACAGCGGGAACATAGCGGGGGACACAGCGAAGACACAGGGGTACACAGCGGGACAGAGCGGGGACACAGCTGGACACAGTGGGACACAGCTGGACACAGCGGGAGACACAACGGGACATAGCGGGACACAGCGGGACACAGCGGGACACAGCGGGGACACAGCGGGGGACACAGCGAGGACACAGCGGGACACAGCGTGGACATAGCGGCGGAGAGCATTGACACAACGGGACACAGCGGGGACACAGCGGGGACAAAGACAGGGACAGCAGGGAGACACAGCGGGACACAGTGGGACACAGTGGGGACACAGCGGAACACAGCGGGGACACAGCCGGGACACAGGGGTACACAGAGGGACAGAGCGGGGACACAGCGGGACACAGTGGGACACAGATGGACACAGTGGGAGACACAACGGGACACAGCGGGGACAGAGCGGGACACAGAGGGGGACGAAGCGGGAGACACAGCGGGACACAGCGGGACACTGTGGGACACAGTGGGGACAGAGAGGGACACAGTGGGACACAGCTGGGACACAGCGGGGACACAGCGGGGACACAGCGGGACTCAGCAATGACACAGCGGGGGACACTGCAGGACACGGGGGGGACACAGCGGGGGACAAAGAGGCGGACACAGCGGGACACAGCGGGACACATCGGGGACACAGCAGGGACAAAGCAGGACAGAGCGGGGACCCAGCGGGACAGAGCTGGACACAGTGGGGACAAAGTGAGAACAGAGCGGGACACAGCGTCGACCCAGTGGGGACACAGCAGGGCACAGCGGGCGAGAGCGCGGACACAGAGGGACACAGAGGGACACAGCGGGGACACAGCGAGGACACAGCGGGACACAGCAGGACACAGTGGGGCCAAGGCAGTGGACACAACGGGACACTGTGGGAGACACAGTGGGACACAGCGGGACACAGCGCGACACAGCGGAGACATAGCGGGGGACACAGCGAGGACACAGCGGGACACACAATGTACACATCGGGGGACAGCATGGACACAGCGGGACACAGCAGGACACAGCGGGGACACAGCGGGGACAAAGCGTGGGACAGCAGGGAGACACAGCGGGACACAGCGGGTCACAGCGAACACAGCAGGACACAGCGGGAGACACAGCAGGACACAGCGGGGGACACAGCGGGACACTGCGGGACACAGTGGGGACAGAGCGGTACACAGCGGGGACACAGCAGAGGACACAGCGGGGGACAAAGCGAGACACCACTGGACACAGCGGGACACAGCGGGGACACAGCGGGGACACAGTGGGGACACAGCAAGGACACAGCGGTGGACACAGCGGGACACAGCGTAGACACAGCGGCGGATAGCGAGGACACAGCGGGGACACAGCGGGGACAAAGCGGGGGACAACAGGCACACAGCGGGACACAGCGTGACACAGCAGGACACAGCGGGGGAAATAGCGGGGGACACAGAAGGACCAGCAGGGGACACAGCGGGGACACAGCAGGACAAAGTGGGGACTCAGCAGGACACAGCGGGACACAGCGGGGAACACACCGGGACACAGAAGGCACACAGAGGGACACAGCGGGATACAGCAGGACACAGTGGGACTCAGCGGGGGACATAGAGGCGGACAAAGCGGGACACAGCGGGACACAGCGGGGACACAGCGGGACACAGCGGGGACACAGCGGGGACACAACGGGACACAGCGGGACACAGCAGGACACAGTGGGACCCAGCGGGGGACACAGTGGGACACAGCGGGGGACTTAGAGGCGGACACAGCGGGACACAGCGGGGGACACAGCGGGGACCCAGCGGGACACAGCGGGGACACAGCGGGGGACACAGCGTGGACACAGCGGGACACAATGGGGGACATAGACAGGACATAGAGGGATACAGCGGGAGACACAGCGGGACAATGCGGGACACATCGCGGACACAGCGGGGACACAGAGGGACACAGCAGGGACACAGCGGGATACAGCCGGGGACAGAGCGGGACACAGCGTGGGCACAGAGGGACACAGCGAGAACAGCGGTGACAAAGCGGGGACAAAGCAGGACACAGCGGGGTCACAGCAGGACACTCGGGGACAGAGCGGGAAGCGGGGACAGAGCGGGACACAGTGGGACTCAGCGGGACACAGTGGGACTCAGCGGGGACACAGAGGGGACACAGCAAAGACACTGCAGGGACACAGCAGGCACACAGCGGGGACACAGCGGAACACAGCGGGACACAGCGGGATACAGTGAGACACAGCGGGGGACACAGCGGGACACAGCGGGGGACATAGAGGCGGACCAAGCGGGACCCAGCAGGACACAGCGGGACACAGCGGGGGACACAGCGGGGACTCAGCGGGACACAGCGGGGACACAGCGGAAACAGCGGGACACAGCGTGACACAGAGTGACACAGCAGGGACACAGCGGGGGACACAGCGAGGATACAGGGGTACACAGCGAGACAGAGCGGGGACACAGCGGGTCACAGTGGGACACAGATGGACACAGCGGGAGACACAACGGGACACAGCGGGACACAGCGGGACACAGCGGTGACACAGCGGGGGGCACAGCGAGGACACAACGGGAAACAGTGTGGACACAGCGGCGGACAGAGGGGACACAGCGGGACACAGCGGGGACACAGCGGGGACAAAGACGGGGACAGGAGGGAGACACAGCGGGGCACAGTGGGACACAGCGGGCCCACAGCGGAACACAGCGGGGGACACAGCGGGGACACAGCCGGGACACAGTGGTACACAGTGGGACAGAGCGGGGACACAGCGGGACACAGTGGGACACAGCTGGACACAGCGGGAGACACAACGGGACACAGCAGGGACAGAGCTGGACACAGAGTGGGGACAAAGCTGGAGACACAGCGGGACACAGCGAGGGACACTGCGGGACACAGTGGGGACAGAGCGGGACACAGCGGGGACACAGCGGAGGACACAGTCCGGGGACAAAGCGAGACACCACGGGACACAGCGGGAC
>NW_012302341.1:0-3206 GCF_000151885.1 Dipodomys ordii | reverse complement strand
AAAGCGGGGGAAATTAGCGGGACACAGCGGGGGTCACAGCGGGGGACACAGCGGGACACAGCAGTTGACACTGTGAGAAAAGAGCGGGACACAGCAGGGACACAACGAGGACACAGCGGGGGACACAGCGGGGGACACAGCGGGACATAGCGAGGACAGAGCGGGACACAGCGTGATACAGCAGGACACAGCGAGGGACAGAGAGGGATTCAGCGGGGGACACAGCAGAGGACAGAGCGGGGGAAACAGCGGGACACAGCGGGGAACACAGCGAGGACCCAGGGGGACACAGCAGGGTACACAGCTGGGACAAAACGGGACACAGTGGGAGACACAGCAGGACACAGCGGGACACAGCAGGAAACTGGGGGACAGAGAGGGGGATAGAGCGGGACACAGCGGGAACACAGTGTGGACACAGCGGGACACAGCGGGGACACAGCGGGAAACAGAGGGACAGAGCGGTAAAAGCAGGGGACACAGCGAGGACACAGCGGGGATTCAGCGGGGGACACAGCAGAGGACAGAGCGGGAGAAACAGAGGGACACAGCGTGGAACACAGCGAGGACAAATCAGGACCCAGTGGGACACAGTGTCGAAACAGCGACGACACAGGGGGACACAGCGGGGTACACAGCTGGGACACAACGGGACACAGAAGGGGACACTGCGGGACACAGCGGGACACAGCGGGGACACAGCGGGACACAGCGGGACAGAGCGGTCACAGCGGGGGAAACAGCGAGGACACAGCGGGACACAGCGGGACACAGCGGGACACAGCCGGACAGAGCGGTCTCAGCGGGGGACACAGCGAGGACACAGCGGGACACAGCGGGACACAGCGGGACACAGCTGGACACAGCAGGGACACAGCAGGACACAGCGGGGGACAAAGCGGAACACAGCAGGACACAGTCGGGGACACAGCGGGACAGAGCGGGGGACACAGCAGGGGACACAGCGGGACACAGCGTGGAACACAGCGAGGACACAGCGGGACACAGCGTCGGTACAGCGGGGACACAGCAGGACACAGAGAGGCACACAGCTGGGGACACAACGGGAAACAGGGGGGACACAGCGGGACACAGTGGGGACAAAGCTTGAGACACAGCGGGGGACAGAGCGGGAGACAGCGGGGGACACAGCGGGACACAGCGGGGGACACAGTGGGACACAGCGGGGGACACAGCAGGGTACACATCGGGACACAGTGGTGGACACAGCAGGACAGAGCGGGGACACAGCTGGACACAGCAGGGTATACAGCGGGACATAGCGGGGACACAGCGGGGACACAGCGGGGACACAGCGGTACACACCGGGGACACAGCTGGACACAGCGGGGACACAGCATTGGTCACAGCGGGACAAAGCGGGGGACACAGCCGGACACAGCGGGGGACACAGCAGGGGACACAGAGGGGACACAACTGGACACTGCAGGGGACACAGCAGGATACAGCGGGACACAGCGGGGGACAAAGCGGGGGAAATAGCGGGACACAGCGGGGGACACAGCGGGACACAGCGGGGACAAAGCGTGAGACAGCGGGGGACAGAGCGGGAGACAGCAGGGGACGCAGCGAGGACACAGCGGGACACAGCGGGGACACAGCGGGGACTCAGCAGTGGACACAGCAAAGGACAAAGCAGGGTACACAGCGGGAAACAGCGGGGAACACAGCGAGGACACAGCGGGACCCAGCGGGACACAGCGTCGAAACAGCGACGACATAAGGGACACAGCACGGTACACAGCTGGGACACAACGGGATACAGTGGGGGACACAGCGGGACACAGGGGGACAGAGCGGGGGATAGAGCAGGACACACAGGGACACAGCGGGGACAAAGCGGGACACAGCGGGGACACAGCGGGACACAGCGGGACACAGCAGTCACAGCAAGTGACACAGCAAGGACACAGCGGGACACAGCGGGGGACACAGCGGGACACAGCGGGACACAGCGAGACACAGCGGGGGACAAAGCGGTAGACAGCGAGTGACACTGCGAGGACACAGCGGGACACAGCGGGACACAGCGGGGGACACAGAGGGGACACAGCGGAACACAGTGGGGGACACAGCGAGGACACAGCGTTACACAGCAGGGACACAGATGGGACTCAGCGGGGGACACAGCGGGGGACAAAGCGGTACACCAATGGACACAGTGGGACACAGCGGGACAAAGCGGGGACACTGCAGGCACCCAGCGGGACAAAGCGCGGGACACAGCAGGACACAGCGGGGGATACAGCCGAACTAAGCGGGGGACAGAGCGGGGGACACTGCAGGACTCAGCAGGGACACAGCGGGACACAGCGGGACACATCGGGGACAGAGCAGGACCAGCGTGACACAGTCGGACACAGCGGGGGACACAGTGGGACACAGCGGGGGACACAGCGGGAGACAAAGCAGAGACACAGCCGGACAAAGCGGGGACATAGCATTGGTCACAGAGGGACACAGTGGAGGACACAGCGGGACAAAGCGGGGACTCAGTGAGGACACAGCGGGGGACACAGAGGGGGCCAAAGTGGGACACAGTGGGGACAGAGCGGGACACAGCGTGACACAGCGGGACACAGCGAGGGACAGAGCAGGACACAGCGGGGACACAGCGGGACACATCGGGGACAGAGCGGGACACA
Organism: Dipodomys ordii; assembly: GCF_000151885.1. Classification (NCBI taxonomy): domain Eukaryota; kingdom Metazoa; phylum Chordata; class Mammalia; order Rodentia; family Heteromyidae; genus Dipodomys; species Dipodomys ordii. The sequence continues at coordinate 540 of NW_012302341.1, read as the reverse complement.
GCGGGACACAGTCCGACACAGCGTGGGACACAGCGGGATACAATGGGGGACACAGTGAGGACACAGCGGGACAGAGCGGGGGATACAGCGAGGACACAGCGGGACACAGCAGGACATAGCGTGACACAGTGGGGACACAGCAGTGGACACAGCAGGACACAGCGGGACACATCGTGGGACACAGCGGGGGACACAGCGGGACATAGCGGGGGACACAGCGAGGACACAAACGGACCCAGCGGGACACAGCGGGACACAGCGTGAGACACAGCGGGGACACAGCGGGGACACAGAGGGACTCAGTGGGCGACACAGCAGTACACAGCGGGACACAGCGTGACACAGTGGGGGACACAGCGGGACACAGAGTGGGACACAGAGGGGTACACAGCGGGACACAGTGGGGAACACAGTGAGGACACAGTGGGACACAGCGGGGGACACTGCGGGAGACAGCGGGGGACACAGGGAGGTCACAGAGGGACACAGCGGGGACACAGCGGGGACTCACTGAGGGACACAGCGGGGAACAAAGTGGGA
>NW_012302340.1:0-3206 GCF_000151885.1 Dipodomys ordii | reverse complement strand
GGGGGACACAGCGGGACACAGAGGGGGACAGAGCGGGACACAGTGGGGGACACAGCCGGACACAGCAGGGGAAACAGTGGGGGACACAGCGGGACACAGCGTGACACAGCGAGGACACAGCGGGACAGAGCGGGACACTGCAAGGCACAGCGGGGGACACAGCGGGGGACAAAGCGAGGACACAGCGGAACACAGAGTGGGACACAGTGAGGACACAGCGGGACACAGCAGGACACAGCGGGACACAGCCGGGTCCCAGCAGTGGACACAGCGGGACACAGCGGGGGACACAGCGGGACACAGCGGGGGACACATGGAGGACTCAGCGGGACAAAGCGGGGACACAGCGGCGACTCACCGGGGGACACAGCGGGGGACAAAGCGGGACACCACAGAACACAGTGGGAAACAGCGGGACGCAGCGGGGAAACTGCGGGGACACAGGGGGACAAAGCGGGGGAACATAGGGACACAGCGGGGGACACAGTGGGGGACACAGCGGGGACTCAGCGGGGGACAGAGCGGGAGACAAAGAGGGACACCACGGAATACAGCGGGACACAGCGGGAAACAGCAGTGACCTTAGGGGGCTACAGTGGGACACAGCTGGGGACACAGCAGGACACAGAGGGGGACAGAGCGGGAAACAGAGGGGGACAGAGTGTGGGACACAGCAAGACACAGCAGGGACAAAGCTGTACACAGCGGGGTACCCAGAGGGATACAGCGGGGACGCAGCGGGGAAACAGCGTGACACAGCAGGACACAGCGGGACACAGCGGGGGACATAGCAGTACACAGCAGGACAAAGCGGGACACAGCGGGGACACAGCAGAGACACATCGGGGGACACAGCGGGACAGAGTGGGGTACACAGCTGGGGACACAGCGAGGACACAGCAGGACACAGCGGGACACATCGGGATCACTGCGGGAACATAGCAGGACACAGCGGGGTACACAGCGGGACACAGCGGGACACAGCTGGGGACACAGCGGGGACACAGCGGGACACAGCGGAAAACAGCGGGAGACAGCGGGGCATACAGCGAGGACACAGGGGGACACAGAGGCGACACAGAGGGGACTCAGCGGGGGACACAGCATGGTACAAAGTGGGACACCACGGGACACAGTGTTACACAGCGGGACACAGCGGGAACACTGCGGGACACAGCAGGAAAAAGCAGGGGACACAGCAGGACACAGCGGGCCACAGCGGGGGACACAGCGGGGGACAGCGGAGACAGAGAGTGGCCACAGCGAGACACAGCGGTGACACAGATGGACACAGCGGGGTACACAGCTGGACACAGCGGGCACACAGCGGGGACACAGCGGGACACAACGGGACACAGCGGGGACACAGCGGGAAAAAAGCGGGAGACACAGCGGGACACAGCAGGCACACAGCAGGGACACAGTGGGACACAGCGGGACACAGCAGGGGACACAGCGAGGACACAGCGGGGGACACAGCGGGACACAGCGGGACACAGCGTCGATACAGCGGGGACACAGCGTTACACTGTGTGGTACACAGCTGTGGACTCAACGGGACACAGTGGGGGCACAGCCGGACACAGCGGGACACAGTGGGACACAGCGGGGAAAAAGCGTGAGACACAGCATGGGACAGAGAGGGTGACAGCAGGGGACACAGCGAGGAAACAGCGGGACACAGCGGTGACACAGCGGGGACTCAGGGGGTGACACAGCGGGACACAGCGGGGGACACAGCGGGACACAGCGCGGGACACAGCGGGACACAGTGTGGGACAGAGCGTGGGACACAGCGAGACACAGCGGAGACAAAACTGGGCACAGTGGGGTACAGAGAGGGACACAGCAGGTACGCAGCAGGACACAGCGGGGGACACAGTGGGGGACAGCGGAGACAGAGAGGGGCCAAAGCGAGACACAGTGGTAGGGACACAGCAGGACATAGCGGGACACAGCGGGGGACACAGCGAGGACACAGCGGCACAGAGTGGGGGACACAGCAAGGATAAAGCGGGAAACAGCGGGGACACAGCAGGACATAGCAGGGGACAGAGCGCGACACAGCGGGACACAGCGGGGTCACAGGATGGACACAGCGGTACACAGCGGGGGATAGATCGAGGACACATTGGGACACAGCGGGGACACAGCGGGACTCAGCGGGGGACACAGCAGTACACAGCGGGACACAGCGGGACACAGCAGGGACTCAGCGGGGGACACAGCGGGACACAGCGGGGGACACAGAGGGGGACACAGCGAGGACACAGTGGGACACAGCGGGGACACTGCGGGAACATAGCGGGACACAGCGGGTACAGAGCGGGACACAGCGGGGTCACAGAGTGGTACACAGCGGGACACATCGGGAAACAAAGCAAGGTCACAGCGGGGGACAAAGCGGGACAACACGGAACACAGTGTGACACAGCGGGACACAGTGGGACACAGCGGGGTACACAGAGGGACACAGCGGGCACACAGCGGGGACACAGCGGGACACAACGGTACACAGCGGGGACACAGTGGGACACAGCAGGACAAAGCGGCAGACACAGCGGGACACAGCAGGCACACAGCGGGGACACAGCGGGACACAGCGGGACACAGCAGGGACAGAGCGGGACACAGCCGGACAGAGCGGGACACAGCAGGGGACACAGCGGGACACAGTTGGGGACCCAGTGAGGCCACAGCGGGACACAGCAGGGGACACAGCGAGGACACAGCGGGGGACACAGCGGGACACAGTGGGGAACACAGCGAGGACACAGCAAGACACAGCGTCGATACAGCGGGGACACAGCGTTACACAGCGTGGTACACAGCTTTGGACACAACGGGACACAGTGGGGGCACAGCCGGACACAGCGGGACACAGTGGGACACAACAGGAACAAAGCGTGAGACACAGCGAGGGACAGAGAGGGAGAAAGCAGGGGACACAGCGAGGACACAGCGGGACACAGCGGTGACACAACGGGGACTCAGCGGGGGACACAGCGGGACACAGCGGGGGACACAGTGGGACACAGCGGGGGACACTGCGGGACACAGTGTGGGACAGAGCATGGGACACAGCGAGACACAGCGGGTACAAAGCTGGACACAGCGGGGTACACAGAGGGACACAGCAGGGACACAGCGGGGAAACAGCGAGGACACAGCGGCACACAGTGGGGGACACAGCAAGGACAGAGTGA
>NW_012302339.1:0-3206 GCF_000151885.1 Dipodomys ordii | reverse complement strand
GAAGGAGAAGCAGAAGAAACAGAAGAAGCAGAAGCAGTAGCAGCAGAAGTAGAAGGAGAAGCAGAAGGAAAAGCAGAAAAACGAGAAGGAGAAGGAAAAACAGAAGCAGAATCAGAAGGAGAAGCAGTAGAAGCAGAAGGAGAAGCGAAGGAGAAGCAGAAGAAGAAGCATATGGACAAGCACAAGCAGAAGGAGATGCAGAAGTAGAAGCAGGAGAAGCAGAAGAAGCAGAAGCAGAAGAAGAAATAGAAGTAGGAGAAGGAGGAGGAAGAGCAGCAGAAGAAATAGGAGAAGCAGAAGGAGAAGCAGAAGAAGAATGAGAAGCAGAAAGAGAAGCAGTGGAAGCAGAAGAAGCAGGAAAAGCAGAAGCAGAAGAAAGAGAAAAAGAAGAAGAAGAAGAAGAAGAAGAAGAAGAAGAAGAAGAAGAAGAAGAAGAAGAAGAAGAAGAAGAAGAAGAAGGAGAAGAAGGAGAAGCATAAGGAGAAGCATAAGGAGAAGCAGTAGAAGCAGAAGAAGCAGAAGCAGGAGAAGCAGAAGGAGAAGAAAAGTAATAAGCATAAGAAGCAGAATCATTGGAAGAAGGAGAAGGAGCAACAGAAGGAGAAGCAGCAGGAGAATCAGAAGGAGAAACAGAAGAAGGAGAAGCAGAAGCAGAAGAAGCAGCAGAAGGAGAAGCAGAAGCAGCAGAAGATGCAGAAGGAGAAGTAGGAGAATCAGAAAAAGCAGAAGCAGAAGAAGAAGTAGAAGTAGGAGAAAGAGAAGGAAGAGCAGCAGAAGCAATAGGAGAAGCAGAAGCAGAAGCAGAAGCAGAATGAGAAGCAGAAAGAGAAGCAGTAGAAGCAGAAGAAGCAGGAAAAGCGGAAGCAGAAGAAAGTGAAGAAGAAGAAGAAGAAGAAGAAGAAGAAGAAGAAGAAGAAGAAGAAGAAGAAGAAGAAGAAGAAGAAGAAGAAGAAGAAGAAGAAGAAGAAGAAGAAGAAGATGAAGAAGAGGAAGCATAAGGAGAAGCATAAGGAGAAGCAGAAGAAGCAGAAGCAGGAGAAGCAGAAGCAGAAGAAAAAGAATAAGCAAAAGAAGCAGAAGCAGAAGCAGTGGGAGAAGCAGAAGAAAGAGAAGGAGAAGGAGCAGCAGAAGGAGAAGCAGAAGCAGAAAGAGAAGCAGAAACAGAAGGAGAACAAGAAGGAGAAGCAGGAGAATCAGAAGAAGCAGAAAGAGAAGGAGAAGAAGAAGCAGAAGTAGAATCAGAAGAAACAGAAGAAGAAGCAGAAGAAACAGAAGCAAAAGAAACAGAAGAAGGAGAAGAGCAGAAGCAGAAGCAGAAGCAGAAGCAGAAGCAGAAGGAGAAGCAGAAAGAGAAGCAGGAGAAGCAGAAGAAGCAGGAGAAGCAGAAGCAGAAGAAACAGGAGAAGCCGAAGAAGCAGAAGAAGAATCTGAATCAGAAGGAGAAACAGGAGAAGCACAATCTGAAGCAGAAGCAGAAGAAACAGTAATAGTAGAATAAGAAGAAGCAGAAACAGCAAGAGAAGCAGAAGAAGAAGAAGTCGGAGAAGGCGAGAAAGAAGGATTAGGAGTAGGAGAAGCAAAAGGATAAGCAGAAGCAGAAAGAAACGCAGAAGGAAAAGCAGCACGAGAAGTAGGAGAAGCAGAAGCAGGAGAAGCAGAAGAAACAGAAGACGCAGAAGCAGAATGAGAAGGAGAAGGAGAAATTGAAGCAGAATCAGAAGGAGAAGCAGAAGCAGAAGGAGAAGTAGAAGAAGAAGCAGAAAGAGAAGCAGAACGAGAAGCAGAACGAGAAGCAGGAGAAGCAGAAGCAGGAGAAGCAGAAGCAGAAGAAACAGAAGAAGGAGAAGAAGCAGAAGCAGAAGGAGAAGCAGAAACAGAAGGCAAAGCAAAAAGAGAAGCAGGAGAAGCAGAAGAAGCAGCAGCAGGAGAAGCAGAAGCAGAAGAAGCAGAAGCAGAACCTGAAGCAGAAGGAGAAGCAGGAGAAGCAGAAGAAGCAGAATCTGGAGAAGCAGAAGGAGAAGCAGAAGCAGAAAGAGGAGCAAAAGCAGAAGGAGAAGCAGAAGAAACAGAAGAAGCAGAGGCAGTAGCAGAAGAAGCAGAAGATGCATTAGCAGAAGGAGAAGCAGAAGGAAAAGCAGAAGTACGAGAAGGAGAAGGAGAAACAGAAGGAGAAGCAGAAAGAGAAGCAGAAGAAGGAGCAGGAGAAGGAAAAGCAGCAGGAAAAGCAGAAAGAGCAGCAGAAGGAGAAGCAGGAGATGCAGAAACAGGAGAAGCAGAAGAAGAAGAATCAGGAAAAGGACAAGAAGCAGAAGCAGAAGGAGAAGCAGAAACAGAAGGAGAAGCAGAAACAGAAGGAGGGGAAGCAGAAGAAGCAGAAGCAAAAGAAGCAGAAGCATAAGAATCCAAAGAAGCAGAAGCAGAACCTGAAGCAGAAGAAGAAGCAGGAGAAGCAGAAGAAGCAGAATCTGGAGAAGCAGAACGAGAAGCTGAAGGAGAAGCAGAAGCAGAAAGAGAATCAAAAGCAGAAGGAGAAGCAGAAGAAACAGAAGAAGTAGAAACAGTAGCAGTTGTAGCAGAAACAGGCGGAGAAGCCAAAGGAAAAGCAGAAGAACAAGAAGGAGAAGGAGAAACAGAAGGAGAAGCAGAATGAGAAGCAGGTAAAGCAGCAGAAGAAGAAGCAGAAGGAGAATCAGACGGAGAAGCAGAAGAAGGAGAAGGAGAAGCAGAAGCAGAAGAAGATGCAGAAGGAGAAGCAGGAGAAGCAGAAGAAGCAGAAGCAGACGGAGAAGCAGGAAATGCAGAAGAAGCAGAAGCAAAAGAAGGAGAAGGAGAAGCAGAAGCAGAAGAAGAAACATAAGGACAAGCACAAGCAGAAGGAGATGCAGAAGGAGAAGCAGGAGAAGCAGAAGAAGCAGAAGATGAAAGAGAAGCAGAAGTAGGAGAAGGAGAAGGAGGAGAAGCAGAAGGAGAAGCCGAAGCGGAATGAGAAGCAGAAAGAGAAGCAGGAGAAGCACAAGAAGCAGAAGCAAGAGAAGCCGAAAGAGAAGAAGCAGAGAAGCAGAAACAGAAGCAGAAGTAGAAGCAGAAGCAGAAGGAGAAGCAGCAGAAGAAGTAGAACCAGAATTCAGGCAGGAGAAACAGAGAGCAGAGCAGAAGAGAAGCAAAGAGAAGCAGAGGAGAAGTAGAGAGCAGCAAAGGAGAGCAGC
>NW_012302338.1:0-3207 GCF_000151885.1 Dipodomys ordii | reverse complement strand
TCAGGGGTACACAGCTGAGGACACAACGGGACACAGCGGTGGACACAGCGAGGACACAGCAGGACACAGCAGGGACACTGCGGGAACATAGCGGGACACAGCGGGTACAGAGCGGGACACAGCAGGGTCACAGAGTGGTACACAGCGGGACACATCGGGAAACAAAGCGAGGACACAGCGGGACACAGCGGGAAACACTGCGAGGTCACAGCGGGGGACAAAACGGGACAACACGGGACACAGTGTGACACAGTGGGACACAGCGGGGACACTGCAGGGGCACAGCGGGACAAAGCGGGCGACACAGTGAGACACAGCGGGGGACAGCAGGGGACAGAGAGGGGACACAGCGGGACACAACAGGGGACACAGAGGGGTACACAGCGGGACACAGCCGGAAACACAGCGCGGACACAGCGGGACACACCGGGACACAGCGTCAATACAGCGGGGACAGAGAGGGTCACAGCAGGGACAGAGCGGGACACAGCGGGACACAGCGGGGGACACAGCGGGACACAGCGGGGACACAGCGGGACACAGCGGGACACAGCGGGGGACACAGCGGAACACAGCGTGGGACACATCGAGGACACAGCAGGACACAGCGGGACACAGCGGGAGACAGCGGGGACACTGCGGGAACATAGCTGGACACAGCGAAGTACAAAGCGGGACACAGCTGGGGACACAGAGTGGTACACAGAGGGCACAGCGGGAAACACAGCGAGGTCACAGCGGGGGACCAAGCGGGACAACACGGGACACAGTGTAACACAGCGAGACACAGCGGGACACAGCGGGGGACAAAGCGGGGGACAACAGGGGACAGGGGACACAGCGGGACACAGCAGGGACACAGCTGGACACAGCGGGGTACACAGAAGGACACAGCGTGCACACAGTGGGGACACAGCAGGACACAGCGGGACACAGCGGGGACGGAGCATGACAGAGCATGACACAGCGAGGACACATTGGGACACAGCGGGGACACAGCGGAACTCAGCGGGAGACAGCAATACACAGCGGGACACAGTGGGACACAACGGGGAGACAGCAGGGACACAGTGGGGGACACAGCGGGACACAGCGGGTCACAGCGGGGGACACAGCGGGACACAGCGGGGGACACAGAGGGGTACACAGCGGGACACAGGGGGAAAACAGCGCGGACACAGCGGGACACAGCGGGACACAGCGTCGATACAGAGGGGACAGAGCGGGTCACAGCAAGGACACAGCGGGACACAGCGGTACACAGCAGGACACAACGGGGGACACAACGGGACAGAGCGGGGACACAGTGGGGACTCAGCGGGGGACACAGCGGGACACAGCGGGGGACACAGCGGGACACAGCGGGGGACACTGTGGGACACAGTGTGGGACAGAGCGTGGGACACAACGAGACACAGCGGGGACAAAGTTGGACACAGCGGGGTACACAGAGGGACACTGCAGGGACACAGCGGGGAAACAGCGTGACACAAAAGGACACAGCGGGACACAGCGGGGGACACAGCGAGGACACAGCGGCACACAGTGGGGGACACAGCAAGGACAGAGCGGGACACAGCCGTGGACACAGCGGGACATAGCGGGGGCCACAGCGGGGGACACAGCGGGACACAGCGGGACACAGCGCGGGACACACGAAGGACACAGCGGTACACAGCGGGGGACAGAGCGAGGACACATTGGGACACAGCGGGGACACAGCGGGACTCAGCGGGGGACACAGCATTACACAGCGGGACACAGCGGGACACAGCGGGGACACAGCAGGGACACAGCGGGGGACACAGCGGGAAACAGCGGGGGACACAGAGGGGTACACAGCGGGGAAAACAGTGAGGCCAAAGCAGAACACAGCGTGGGACAGAGCGAGGACACAGCGGGACACAGCGGGACACAGCGGCGACAAAGCAGTTGACACAGCGGGACACAGTGGCGGACATAGCGGGATACAGTGGAGGACACAGGGAGGACACAGAGGGACCCAGCGGGACCCAGCGTCGATACAGCGGGGACACAGTGGGACACAGTGAGGTACACAGCTGGGGACACAACGGGACACAGCAGGGAACATAGGGAGGACATAGCGGGACCCAGCAGGACCCAGCGTCGTTACAGCGGAGACACAGCGGGACACAGCGGGGTGCACAGCTGGGGACACAACGGGACACTGCGGGGGACACAGCGAGGACAAAGCGGGACAGAGCGGTACACAGCGGGGACACTGCGGGAACATAGTGGGACACAGCGGGGTAGCGGGACAAGGCGGGACATTGTGGGACAGAGCGTGGGACACAGCGAGACACAGAGGGGACAAAACTGGACACAGCGGGGTACACAGAGGGACACAGCCGGGACAAAGCGGGGAAACAGCGTGACACAAAAGGACACAGCGGGACACAGCAGGGGACACAGCGAGGACACAGCGGCACACAGTGGGGGAAACAGCAAGGGCAGAGCGGGACACAGCGGGGGACACAGCAGGACATAGCGGGGGACAAAGCGGGGGACACAGCGGGACACAGCGGTACACAGCGGGGACACTGCGGGAACATAGTGGGACACAGCGAGGACACAGCGGGACACAGCGGCAACACAGAGGGGACTCAGCGGGACAAAGCGGGGGAAACAGCGGGACACAGCGGGACTCAGCGGGGGACACAGCGGGGGACAGCGGAGACAGAGAGGGGCCAAAGCGAGACACAGCGGTGACACAGCTGGACACAACAGAGTATACAGCGGGACACAGCGGGCACACAGAGTGGACACAGCGGGACAGAGCGGGACACAGCAGGGACCGAGCGGGACATAGCGGGACACAGCGGAACACAGCTGGGGACACAGCGGGACACAGCGGGGGACCCAGCGAGGACACAGCGGGACACAGCGGGGGACACAGCTGGGGACACAGCGCGACATAGCGGGGAACACAGCGAGGACACAGCGGGACCCAGCAGGACACAGCGTAGATACACCGGGGACACAGTGTTACACAGCGTGGTACCCAGCTGTGGACACAACGGGACAGAGTGGGGGCACAGCGAGACACTGCGGGACACAGCAGGGGACACAGCGGGACACAGCGCGACACAGCGGCGAACAGAGAGGGAGACAGCGGGGGACACAGCGAGGACACAGCTGGACACAGCGGTGACACAGTGGGGACTCAGTGGGGGACGCAACGGGGGA
>NW_012302337.1:0-3207 GCF_000151885.1 Dipodomys ordii | reverse complement strand
CAGAGGGCACAGCGGGACAAGAGCGGGACACAGCGGGGACACAGTGGGACACAGCGGGACACAGCGAGGGACACAGCGGGACACTGCGCGGGACAGAGCGGGGGACATAGAGGGACACAGCGAGGACACAGCGGGATACAAAGTGGGCCACAGCGGAGACACAGCGGAGACAAAGCGGGACACAGCGTGACAAAGTGGGACACAGCAGGGACACAGCAGGGGACACAGCGGGACACAGTGGGGTACAGAGCATAGGACACAGCGAAACACAGCGGGGACAAAGCTGGACACAGCGGGGTACACAGCGGGACACAGCGGGGACACAGCGGGGACACAACGGGACACAGCGGGTCACAGCAGGGACACAGCGGTACACAGCGGGACACAGCGGGGGACACAGCGGGACACAGTGGGGGACACAGCGAGGACACAGCGGGACACAGTGGGGGACACAGCGAGGATATAGCAGGACACAGCGGGGGACACAGTGAGGACACAGCGGGGGACACAGCGGGGGACACAGCGGATCACAGCGGGACACAGCGGGGGACACAGGGGGGACACAGCGGGGGACACAGCGGGGGACACAGCGGGGGACACAGCGGGACACAGCGGGGATTCAGCGGGTAACAGAGCGGGAGAGAAAGCGGGACACCACGGGACACAGCGGGACACAGCATGCCACAGCGGGGATACAGCAGAGGACACAGCATGCCACAGCGGGGACACAGCGGGGGACACAGCGGGACAAAGGCGGACACAGTGGGAGACACAGCGGGACATTGCGGTGGACACAGCGAGGGACATAGCAGGACACAGCTGGGGACATAGGGAGGACACAGCGGGACACAGCCTGACATAACGCGGACAAGGTGGAGGACACAGCAGGACACAGCAGCGTACACATTGGGGACAAAGCTGGACACAGCGGGGTACACAGCGGGACACAGCGGGGGACACAGCGGGACACAGCGCAGGACACAGTGAGTACACAGTGGGACACAGCCTGACACAGCGAGGACACAGCGGGGGACACAGCGGGGGACACAGTGGGACACAGCAGGACACAGCGGGGGACACAGTGGGGGACACAGCGGGGGACACAGCGGGACACAGCGGGGACACAGATGGTCACAGCGGGGTACACAGCGGGACAGAGCGGGGACAATGCGAGGATACAACCCGACACAGCGGGGAATACCGCGAGACACAGCGGGACACAGCAGAACATAGCGGGGACACAGCAGGAGACACAGCGGAACACGGCGGGGGACACAGCGGAGAAACAGCGGGACACAGCGGGACACAGCGGGACACAGCGGGCAACACAGCGAGGGAAAGCGGGGACACACCGGGGAACAATGGAAACACAACGGGAAACAGCGGAGGACACAGCGGGGGACACAGAGGGACACAGAGGGGGACAACAGAGGGCACAGCGGGACAAGAGCGGGACACAGCGGGGACAGAGCGGGACATAGCGTGACACAGCGGGACACAGCGGGGGACACAGCGGGACACAGCGGGTGACACAGCTGGACACAGCAGGGTACACAGCGGGACACAGCGGGACACAGCGAGGACACAGCGGGACACTGCATGAGACACAGCGAGGACACAGCAGGGCACAGCGGAACACAGCGGGACACAGCTGGGACACAGCAGGGGACACAGGGGGACACAGCGGGACAAAGCGGGGGACAAACAGGGGGACACAGCGGGACACAGCGGGGACACAGCTGGACACAGCGGGACACAGCGGGGGACACAGCTTGACACAGCACGGGACACAGCGGAGGACACAGTGGGACATAGCGGGGGACAAAGCGAGGAATCAGCCGGACACAGCCTGACACAGCAGGGACACTGCGTAGACACAGGTGGGACACAGTGGGGAAACAGCGAGGACACAACGGGACACAGAGTGATACAGCGGGACACAGTGGGACAAAGCGGGGGACACAGAAGGGGACACCTTGGGACACAGAAGGACACAGCGGGGAAACAGCGGGGGACACAGCAGGACACAGGCGGACACAGTGGGGGACACAGCGGGACATTGCGGGGGACACAGCGAGGGACACAGCGGCACACAGCGGGGAACACAGCGAGCACACAGCGGGACACAGCCTGACACAGCGGGGACACAGCGGGACACAGAGGGGGACAACAGAGGGCACAGCGGGACAAGAGCGGGACACAGCGGGGACACAGTGGGACACAGCGGGACACAGCGAGGGACACAGAGGGACACTGCGCGGGACAGAGCGGGGGACATAGAGGGACACAGCGGGGACACAGCGGGATACAAAGTGGGCCACAGCGGAGACACAGTGGAGACATAGCGTGACACAGCGGGCACACAACGGGGACACAGTGGGACATAGTGGGGACAGAGCGGTGGACACAGCAGTGGACACAGCGTGGGACACACCTGGACACAGCGGGACACAGCGGGGGAAACAGGGAGTATACAATGGGACACAGCGGGGACACAGCGAGGGACACATGGGACACAGCGGGGACACAGCGGGACTCAGCGGGGGACACAGCAGTACACAGTGGGACACAGTGGGGACACAGCAGTAGACACAGCGGGACACAGTGTGGGACACAGTGTGGGACACAGCGGGACACAGCAGGGGACACAGGGAGGACAGAACAGGACCCAGCGGGACACAGCATCGATACAGCGGGGACACAGCGGGACACAGCGAGGTACACAGTGGGACACAGCGGGACACAGCTGGGGACACAGCGGAGACACAGCGGGACACAGCGGGATACACAGCGTGGGACACACCTGGACACAGCGGGACACAGCAGGGGACATAGCTGGAGACAGCGGGGGTCACAGCGAGGACACAGCGGGACACAGAGGCGACACTGAGGGGACACAGGGGGCAAAGCGGGGGACACAGCGGGACACAGCGGGGGACACAGCGAGGCCACAGCGGGACACAACAGGACACAGCGGGGGACAAAGCTGGAGACAGCGGGGGACACAGCGAGGACACAGCGGGACACAGAAGCGACACTGAGGGGACACAGGGGGCAAAGAGGGGGACACAGCGGGACACAGCGGGATACACAGCGTGGGACAGAGCTGGACATAGCAGGACACAGCGGGGGACACAGGGAGGACACAGCGTGACACAGCAGGGGACACAGCGAGGCCACATTGGGACAAAGCAGGGACACAGCGGG
>NW_012302336.1:0-3207 GCF_000151885.1 Dipodomys ordii | reverse complement strand
AGCATCGATACAGCAGAGACACAGCGGGACACAGCGGGGTACACAGCTGTTGACACAACGGGACACAGTGGGGGACACAGCGGGACACAGCGGGACACAGCGGGGCACAGCAGGGAAAAATCGTGAGACAGAGTGGGGCACAGAGCAGGACACTACGGGGGACACAGAGAGGACACAGTGGGGACACAGCGAGACTCAGCCGGGCACAGAGCGTGGGACAAAGCGGGACACCACGGGACACAGTGGGACACAGCGGGACACAACGTGGTCACTGCGGGACACAGTGGGGGACAAAGCGGGACACAGCGGGACACAGGGGGGACGCAGCGAGACACAGCGGGACACAGCGGGACACAGCGGGCACACAGAGGGGACACAGCGGGACACAGCGGGACACAGTGGGGACAGAGCGGGACACAGTGGGACACAGCGGGACACAGCGGGACACAGCGGGGACAGAGCGGGACACAGCGGGACACAGCGGGGGACCCAGCGAGGACATAGCGGGGGACACAACGGGGGACACAGCGGGACACAGCGGGGAACACAGCGAGGACACAGCGGGACACAGCGGGACACAGCGTCGATACAGAGGGGACTCAGCGGAGGACACAGCGGGGGAAACAGCGGGGGACAAAGTGGGACACCACGGGACACAGTGTGACACAGCGGGACACAGCGGGGACACTGCGGGGACACAGCAGGATAATGCGGGGGACACAGCGGGACACAGCGGGACACAGCGGGGGACACAGCGGGGGACAGCGTAGACAGAGAAGGCCACAGCGGGACAGCGCGGGACACAGTTGGACACAGCGGGGTACACAGCGGGACACAGCGGGCACACCGGGGACACAGCGGGACACAGCGGGACACAGTGGGGACACAGTGGGACTCAGCGGGACAAAGCGGGGGACACAGCGGGACACAGCGGGGGACACAGAGAGGACACATTGGGACACAGCGGGGGACACAGTGAGGACACAGCGGGACACAGCCGGGGAAAAAGTGGGACACCACGGGACACAGTGGGACACAGCGGGACACAGCGGGGACACTGCGGGGACACAGCAAGGACACAGCGGGGGACACAGCGGGACACAGCCGGACACAGCCGGGGACACAGCGGGACACAGCGAGAGACACAGCGGGGGACACAGCGGGACACAGTGGGGAACAATGAGAGGACACAGCGGGACCCAGCGGGACACAACGTCGATAGAGCAGGGACACAGCGGGACACAGCGGTGACACAACAGGACTCAGCAGGGGACACTGCGGGACATAGAGGGACCCAGTGGGAACACAGCAAGGACACAGCGGGGCACACAGCCGGACACAGCGGGACACGGCGGGGGACACAGCGAGGGACACAGCGAGGGACACAGCAGGACACAGTGGGGAACACAGAGAGAGACACAGCAGGACCCAGCGGGACACAGCATCGATACAGCAGAGACACAGAGGGACACAGCGGGGTACACAGCTGTTGACACAACGGGACATAGTGGGGGACACAGCGGGACACAGCGGGACACAGCGGGGAACAGCAGGGACAATACGGGAGACAGAGTGGGGAACAGAGCAGGACACAGCGGGGGACACAGAGAGGACACAGTGGGGACACAGCGAGACTCAGCCGGGGACACAGCGGGGGACAAAGCGGGACACCACGGGACACAGTGGGACACAGCAGGACACAACGTGGTCACTGCGGGACACAGTGGGGGACAAAGCAGGACACAGCGGGACACAGGGGGGACGCAGCGGGACACAGCGGGACACGGCGGGGGACACAGCCGGATACAGAGGGGGACATAGCGAGGACACAGCGGGACACAGCGGGACACAGCGGGGGACACAGCGAGGACACAGTGGGACACAGCAGCGACACAGAGGGTACTCAGCAGGGGACACATTCTGGGACAAAGTGGGACATCATGGGACACAGTGTTACACAGCGGGACACAGCGGCGAGACTGCAGGACACAGCAGGGCAAAGCGGGGGACACAGCGGGCCACAGCGGGACACAGCGGGGCACACAGCGGGGGACAGTGGAGACAGAGAGTGGCCACAGCGAGACACAGCGGTGACACAGCTGGACACAGCGGGGTACACAGCGGGACACAGCGGGCACACAGCGGGGAAACTGCGGGGACAAAGGGGGACAAAGCGTGGGACACATAGGGACACAGCGGGGGACACAGCGGGACACAGTGGGACACAGCGGGGCACACAGGGGGGACACAGCGGGACCCAGCGGGGAACACAGCGAGGACACAGCGGGACCCAGCGGTACACAGCGTCGATACAGCGGGGACACAGCGTTACACAGCGTGGTACACAGCTGTGAACACAACGGGACACAGTGGGGGCATAGCGGGACACAGCGGGACACAGTGGGACACAGCGGGGACAAAGCTTGAGACAAAGCGGGGTACAGAGCGGGAGACAGCGGGGGACACAGTGAGGACACAGCGGGACAAAGTGCTGACACTTTGGGGGACACAGAGGGGGACACAGCGGGGGACACAGCTGGACACAGCGGGACACAGCGGGGGAAACAGGGGGGACCCAGCGGGACCCAGCGCGGGACACAGCGTGGACACATTGGGACACAGCGGGACACAGCGGGGGACACAGCAGTACACAGCGGGACACAGCGGGTCACAGCGAGGGACACAGAGGGGTACATAGCGGGACACATTGGGAACACAGGGAGGACACAGCGGGACCCAGCGGGAGACAGCGTCGATACAGCGGGGACACAGCGGGACACACTGGGGTACACAGCTGGGGACACAACGGGACACAGCGAGGAACACAGCGATGACACAGCAGAACACAGCGTGGGAAACAGCGAGGACACAGCGGGACACAGCGAGACACAGAGGGACACAGTGGGGACACAGCAGTAGACACAGTGAGACACAGCGGGGGACACAGCGAGGACACAGCGGGGACACAGCGGGGACACTGCGGGAACATAGTGGGACACAGCAGGGGACACAGCGAGGACACAGCGGGACACAGTGGGACACAGTGTGGGACAAAGTGGGAGACAGCAGGGGACACAGCGGGACACAGCGGGACACAGCTAGGGACACAGCGGTAACACAGCAGACACAGCAGAGGACACAGCGAGGACACAGCGGGACACAGTGGACACAGCGTGGACAAGCGGGAGACAGCAGGGACACAGCGAG
>NW_012302335.1:0-3207 GCF_000151885.1 Dipodomys ordii | reverse complement strand
AGCGGGACACAGCGGGGACACAGAGGTGGCTCAGGGGGGGCCACAGCGGGGGACAAAGCGTGACACCACGGAACACTGCGGGACACAGCGTGAAACAGCGGTGAACCTGCGGGGACACAGCTGGGGACACAGCAGGACACAGCAGAAAACAGCAGTGGCACTGCGGGGACACAGTGGGATACAGCGGGGGACACAGAGGGACACAGAGGGGGACAGAGTGGGACACAGTGGGGGACACAGCCGGACACAGCAGGGGAAACAGTGGGGGACACAGCGGGACACAGCGGGACACAGCGAGGACACAGCGGGACAGAGCGGGACACTGCAGGGCACAGCGGGGGACACAGCGGGACACAGCGGGGGACACAGCGTGGACACAACGGAACACAGAGTGGGACACAGTGAGGACACAGCGGGACACAGCGGGACACAGCCGGGTCCCAGCAGTGGACACAGCGGGACACAGCGGGGGACACATCGGGACACAGCGGGGGACACATGGAGGACTCAGCGGGACAAGGCGGGGACACAGCGGCGACTCACCGGGGGACACAGCGGGGGACAAAGCGGGACACCACAGAACACAGTGGGAAACAGCGGGACACAGCGGGGGACACAGAGGGGTAAACAGCGGGACACAGCGGGGAACACAGCGAGGACACAGCGGGACCAAGCGGGACACAGCGTCGATACAGCGGGGACACAGCGGGACACAGCGGGACACAGCGGCACACATCGTGGGACAAAGCGGTTGATAGCAGGGGACACAGCGAGGACACAGCGGGACACAGTGGCGACACATAGAGGACTCAGCGGGGGACACAGTGGGGGACAGAGCGGGACACAGCAGGACCCAGCGGCGACAAAGCGTGAGACACAGCAGTGGACAGAGCAGGAGACAGAGGCTAACACAGCGAGGACACAGCGGGACACAGCGGGGACACAGAGGTGGCTCAGGGGGGCCAAAGCGGGGGACAAAGCGGGACACCACGGAACACAGCGGGACACAGCGTGAAACAGCGTTGAACCTGCGGGGACACAACGGGACACAGCGGGGAACACAGCGGGACACAGCGGGGACACAGCGGGGACACTGCGGGACCCAGCAGGACACAGCGGGACACAGCAGGACACAGCGGGACACAGTGGGACACAGCGGGGGACACAGTGGGACAAAGCGGGGACACAGAGGGGACTCAGCAGTGGACAAAGTGGGGGACAAATCGGGACACCACAGGACACAGTGGGACACAGCGGGACACAGCGGGGACACTGCGGGACACAGAGGGACAAAGCGGGGGACCCAGCGGGACCCAGCGGGACACAGCAGGACCCAGCGGGGAAACAGCGGGGACACAATGGGCACAGCGAGGACACAGCGGGACACAGTTGGGGACACAGCGGGACACAGCAAGGCACAACGGGGTCACAGCAGTGGACCCAGAGGGACACAGCGGGGGACACAGCCAGACACAGCAGGGGACACAGTGGGACACAGTGGGGGACACAGCAGGGGACACATTGGGACACAGTGGGGGACACAGCGGGACACAGCGGGGACACAGCTGGACACAGTGAGGTACAGAGCCGGACACAGCAAGGCACAACGGGGTCACAGCAGTGGACACAGCCGGACAAAGCGGGGCACAGAGTGGGACAGAGCGGGGATACAGCAGGTGCCACAGAGGGACACAGCGGGACACAGCGGGACACAGCGGGGGTCACAGCGAGGACACATTGGGCCACAGCGGGCACACAGCGGGACTCAGCGGGGGACACAGCAGGACACAGCGGGACACAGTTGGACACAGTGGGGCACAGCAGGGACACAGCGAGTGACACAGCAGGGGACACAGCGGGACACCGCGGGGTACACAAAGAGGACCCAGCGGGACCCAGCGGGACATAGCTTCGATACAGCGGGGACACAGCGGGACACAGCGCGGTACACAGCTGGGGACACAACGGGACATAGTGGGGGACATAGCGGGATACAGCGGGACACAGCGGGACACAGCGGGGCACAGTTGGGACAAAGTGGGCGACACAGCGGGGAACAGAGCCGGACACAGCAGGGGACACATAGAGGACACAGCGGGACACAGCGGGGACACAGTTGGGACACAGCGGGGGACCCTGAGGGGCACAAACGGGACAACACGGAACACAGCGGGACACAGTGGGATAAAGCGGGACACTGCGTGGATACAGCGGGACACAGCGGGGGACACAGCAGGACACAGCGGGACACAGAGGGGGACAAGGCGGGACACAGCGGGGGCAGAGCGGGGGACAAAGCGAGACACAACGGGTACAAAGCGAGACACAGCAGATTACACAGTGGAACACAGCGGGCACACAGCCGGGAAACAACGGGACACAGTGGGGAAAGAGCGGGACAAAGCGTGACACAGCAGGAAACAGCGGGGTACACAGCGGGACACCCGGGGGACACAGCAGGGTACACTGCGGGACACACGGTGGACACAGCAAGGACACAGCGGGACACAGTGTCGACACAGCGGGACACAGCGGGGGAAACAACGGGACACAATGTGGACACAGCAGTGGACACAGCGGGACACAGCGGGGGACAGAGGGGGACACAGCGGGGGACACAGCGAAGACACATTGGGACACAGCGGGGACACAGCGGGACTCAGCGGGGGACACTGCAGTACACAGAGGGACACAGCGGGACACAGAGGGGGACACAGTGGGACAGAGCGGGGGACACAGCAGGGGACACAGAGGAACTCAGCGGGACACAGCGGGGGACACAGGGGGGACACAGCGGGACACAGGGGGGATACAGCGAGGACACATTGGGACACAGCGGGGACACAGCGGGACTCAGCGGGGGACACAGCAGTACACAGCGGGACACAGCAGTGACACAGCTAGACAAAGCGGGGTACACAGCGGGACACACCGGGCACACAGCAGGGACACAGCGGGACACACTGGGACACAGTGGAGAAAGAGCGGGACACAGCATGACACAGCGGGACACAGCGGGGTACACAGCGGGACACACGGGGAACACAGTGTGGACACCGCTGGGGACACAGCGACGACACAGCATGACACAGCGGGGGACACAGGGGGGACACAGCATGACACAGCACGACACAGAGGGGGACACAGTGCGACAGAGCAGAGGACACAGCTGAAACACAGCGGGACACAGCGGGACACAGCGGGGGA
>NW_012302334.1:0-3208 GCF_000151885.1 Dipodomys ordii | reverse complement strand
CAGCGGGACACAGCGGGGACACAGCGGGACAGAGCAGGGAACACAGCGGGATATAGCAGGGGACAAAACGAGGACAAAGCCGGACACAGAGGGAAACAGCAGGGGACACAGCAAGGCCACAGCGGGACACAGCGGGGGACACAGCAGGGGACACAGCAGGACCCAGGGGGCACAGCGGGACACAGCGGGGACACAGCGGGGGACACAGTGGGACACAAAGGGGGACACAGCGTTACACAGCGGGGACACAGCGGGACACAGCGGGGACACAGCAGGGGACACAGCAGGACACAGAGGGGAACAAAGGGGGCACACAGCGGGACACAGTGGGGGATACAGGGAGACAAAGCGGGACAAACCGTGTCACAGTGGGGACAGAATGGGACACAGCGGGGACACAGTGGGGGACACAGTGGGGACACAGCGGGACACACCGGGGACACAGCGGGGACACAGCAGGACCCAGCGAGGACACAGTGGAACACAGCGGGGGATACAGCCGGGGCCAGCGGTGACACACCGGCGGACAGCGGGGACACAGCGGGACGCAGCGGGACACAGTGGGGGACACAGCGGGGGACATAGCGGGACACAAATGGGGACACAGCAAGGACACAGCGGGAAAGAGCGGGACACAGCGTGGGACATAGAGGCGGACACAGAAGGACACAGCGGGCCACAGCGGAGACACAGCAGGACACAGCGGGACACAGCGGGGGACACAGCAGGACAGAGCGGGAAACAGCGGGGTACACAGCGGGAAACAGCGGGGAACACAACGAGGACACAGCAGGAAACAGCGGGGGACACAGCAGGACACAGCGGGGTACACAGAGGCAGACACAGCGGTACACATCGGGACACAGCGGGGACACAGCAGGACACAGTGGGACACAGCGGGGGACACACCGGGGGAGAGCAGGCACCTAGCGGGACACAGCGGGACACAGCGGGACACAGCGGGACACAGCGGGGAACACAGCGGGATACACAGCGGGACACAGCGGGACACAGCGGGGGACACAGCATGGACACAGCGCGTCACAGCGGGGAAATAGTGGGGGACACAGCGGGATACAGAAGGACACAGCGAGGACACAGCGGGACACAGGAGGACACAGCGGGGACACAGCGGGGACACAGCTGGGACACAGCGGGGGACACAGTGGGACACAGCTGGGGATACAGAGAGGACACAGCAGGGACACTGCGGGACACAGCAGGTCACAGCGGGGAAATAATGGGGGAAACAGCGGGATACAGAAGGACACATCGAGGACACTGCGGGGACATAGGGGGACACTGCGGGACACAGTGGGACACAGCGGGGACACAGCGGGGACACAGCGGGACACAGCGGGAAAGAGCGGGACACAGCGGGGGTCACAGCCAGGGACACAGCAGGGTACAGCGGCACACAGTGGGGACACAGAGGGGACACAGCTGGGGACAAAACGGGTGACACAGCGGGACAGAGTGGGGTACACAAAGGGACACAGTGGGGCACACTGTAGCGGACACAGTGGGACATATCGGGACACAGCGGGACACAGCGGGGGACACAGCAGGGGACAAAGCGGGCCACAGCGGGGAAATAGTGGGGGACACAGCAGGGGACACAGCGGGATACAGAAGGACACAGGGAGGACACAGCGGGACACAGGAGGAGACAGCGGGGACACCGTGGGGACACAGCGGAGAACACAGTGGGACACAGTGGGACACAGCATGGACACAGCAGGTCACAGTGGGGATATAGTGGGGGACACAGCGGGGGACACAGCCGGATACAGAAGGACACAGCGAGGACACAGCGGGACACAGGAGGACATAGCGGGGACACAGCGGGGACACAGCGGGGTACACAGTGGGACACAGCGGGGACACAGAGGGACTCAGCGGTTACACAGCGAGGACACACCAGGGACACAGCGGGACACAGCATACACACAGCGGGGACACAGTGGGACACAGTGAGGACACAGCGGGACTCAGCGGGGGATACAGCGGGGGACAGCGGTGACACACCGGCGGTCAGCGGGGACACAGCGGGACACAGCGGGACACAGCGGGGGACACAGCGGACACACTGGGGGACACAGCGGGGGACACAGTGAGACACAGCGGGGGACACAGTGGAACACAGCGGGGACATAGAGTGACACTGCGGGACACAGTGGGACACTGCGGGGACACAGTGGGACAGAGAGGATATACATCCAGGACACACCAGGGACACAGCGGAACACAGGGGGGACACAGTGGGGACACAGCGGGGACACAGCGGGACACAGCGGGACTCAGCGGGACACAGCGGGGACACAGCGGGACACAGCGGGGGACACAGGCCGACAAAACAGGACACAGCGGGACACAGCGGGAAACAGCAGGACACAGCGGAGGACACACCGGGAAACAGCGGGGGTCACAGCAAGAACACAGCGGGACACAGGAGGACACAGCGGGGACACAGCGGGGACACAGCGGGGGACACTGTGGGACACAGCGGGGGACACAGCGAGGACACAGCGGGGACATACGGGGACACTGCAGGACACAGTGGAACACAGCGGGGACACAGAGGGACATAGCAGTTACACAGCGAGGACACACCACAGACACAGCGGGACACAGCGGGGACACAGAGAGACACAGCGGGACCCAGCAGGGACACAGCAGCCACACAGCGGGACACATCGGGGGACACAGCGGGACACAGCGGGGGCAGAGCAGGACACAGCATGGACACAGCGGGGACACAGCGGGGGACACAGTGGGACAAAGCTGCGGATACAGCTAGGACACAGCAGGGACACTGTGGGACACAGCGGGTCATAGCGGGGAAATAGTGGGGGACACAGCGGAGGACGCAGCGCGATACAGAAGGACACAGCGGAACACAGCAGGGACACAGCGGGGACACAGCGGGACCCAGCGGGTTCCAGTGGGGACACAGCGGGGACACAGCGGGACACAGCGGGGGACACAGAGGCGGACACAGCAGGACAGAGCGGGACAGAGCGGGAGACAGCGGGACACAGCGGGGACACAGCAAGGACACAGCGGGACACAGCGGGACACAGCGGGGAACACAGCGGGGGACAAAGAGGGACACAGCTGGGGATACAGCAAGGACACAGCGGGTCACAGTGGGGAAATAGTGGGGGAAACAGCGGGGGACACAGCGGGATACAGAAGGACACAGCGA
>NW_012302333.1:0-3208 GCF_000151885.1 Dipodomys ordii | reverse complement strand
GTCCCCCGCTGTGTCCCCCGCTGTGTCCTCGCGGTGTCCCCTGCTGTGTCCCGCTGGGTCCCACTGTGTCCCCGCTGTGTGCCTGCTGTGTCCCGCTGTGTCTCCCGCTGTGTCCCGCTGTGTCCCCGCTGTGTCCCCGCAGTGTCACTGCTGTTTCCTGCTGTGTCCCGCTGTGTTCCGTGGTGTCCCTCTTTGTCTCCCGCTGTGTCCCCCGCTGTGTCCCGCTGTGTCCGACTGTGTCCCGCTCTGTCCCCGCTGTGTCCCGCTGTGTCCCGCTGTGTCCCCGCTGTGTGCCCGCTGTGTCCCGCTGTGTCCCCCGCTGTGTCCCCGCAGTGTCCCGCTGTGTCCCACAGTGTTACACTGTGTCCCGTGGTGTCCCTCTTTGTCCCCCGCTGTGTCCACCGCTAAGTCCCCTCTTTGTGGCCGCTGTGTCCTGCTGTCACCTCGCTGTGTCCCCGCTGTCTCCCGCTTTGTCCCCCGCTGTGTCCCCGCTGTGTCACGCAATGTCCTTGCTGTTTCCCCCGCTGTGTCCCCCCTATGTCCCCAGCTGTGTCCCGCTGTGTACCCCGCTGTGTCCCGCTATATTCCCGCAGTGTCCCGCTGTGTCCCGCTGTGTCCTCGCTGTGTCCCCCACTGTGTCCCGTTGTGTCCCCAGCTGTGTACCTCGCTGTGTTCCTCTGTGTCCACGCTGTATCGACGCTGGGTCCCACTGGGTCCCGCTGTGTCCTCCCTGTGTCCCCAGCTATGTCCCGCCGTGTCCTCCAGTGTGTCCCGCTGTGTCTACTGCTTTGTCGCCGCTGTGTCCCGCTGTGTCCTCGCTGTGTCCCACGCTGTGTTCTGCTGTGGCCTCGCTTTTTTCCTCGCTGTGTCCCGCTGTGTACCTGTGTCCCCCGCTGTTTCCGGCTGTGTCCCCCGCTGTGTCCCCGCTGTGTCCCGCTGTGTCCCGCTGTGTACTGCTGCGTCCCCCGCTGAGTCCTGCTGTGTCCCCGCTGTGTCCCAATGTGTCCTCGCTCTGTCCCCCGCTGTGTACCGCTGTGTCCTTCCTGTGTCCCCCGCTGTGTACCGCTGTGTCCCGCTGTGTCCCCCGCTGTGTCCCCCGCTATGTCCCGCTGTGTCCCCCGCTGTGTCCCGCTCTGTCCTTGCTGTGTCCCCCACTGTGTGCCACTGTGTCCTCGCTGTGTCCCCCGCTGTGTCGTGCTGTGTCCTTTTGTGTCACGCTGTTTCCCCGCTCTGTCCCTCTGTGAACCTCGCTGTGTCCAGCATTGTCCCCGCTGTGTCTCGCTGTGTCCCACGCTCTGTCCCACACTGTGTCCCGCAGTGTCCCCCGCTGTGTCCTGCTGTGTCCCGCGCTGGGTCCCGCTGTGTCCCCCGCTGTGTCCCGCTGTTTCTTCGCTGTGTCCCCTGCTGTCTCCCTCTCTGTCCCCCGCTGTGTCTCACGCTTTGTCCCTGCTGTGCCCCCACTGTGTCCCGTTGTGTCCACAACTGTGTACCACGCTGTGTAACGCTGTGTCCCCGCTGTATCGACACTCTGTCCCACTGTGTCCTGCTGTGTCCTCGCTGTGTTCCCCGCTGTGTCACGCTGTGTCCCCTGCTGTGTCCCCCGCTGTGTCCTTGCTGTGTCCCCTGCTGTGTCCCGCTGTGTCCTCACTGGGTCCCCCACTGTGTCCCGCTGTGTCCCCCGCTGTGTCCCGCATGTCCGGCTATGTCCTTCTCTGTCCCCGCTGTGTCCCGCTGTGTCCCGCTGTGTCCCCGCTGTGTCCCGCTGTGTCCGGCTATGTCCCTCTCTGTCCCCGCTGTGTCCCGTTGTGTCCCGCTGTGTCCCCGCTGTGTGCTGCTGTGTCCCGCTGTGTCCCGCTGTGTCCCCGCTGTGTGCCCGCTGTGTCCCGCTGTGTACCCCGCTGTGTCCAGCTGTGTCACCGCTGTGTCTCGCTGTGGCCACTCTCTGTCTCCGCTGTCCCCCTCTGTGTGCCCCGCTGTGGCCCGCTGTGTCCCGCTGTGTCCCCCGCTTTCTCCTTCTGTGTCCCGCAGTGTCCCGGCTGTGTCCCGCTGTGTAACACTGTGTCCCGTGGTGTCCCACTTTGTCCCACGCTGTGTCCACCGGTGAGTCCCCTCTGTGTCACCGCTGTGTCCCCCTGTGTCCTCGCTGTGTCCCCCGCTGTCTCCCGCTTTGACTCCAGCTGTGTTCCGCTGTGTCCCGCTGTGTCCCCGCTGTGTCCCCAGCTGTGTCCCGCTGTGTCCCGCTGTGTACCCCGCTGTGTGCTGCTATGTTCCCGCAGTGTACCCGCTCTGTCCCGCTGTGTCCCGCTGTATCCTTGCTGTGTCCCCAGCTGTGTACCCCACTGTGTCCCGCTGTGTCCCTGCTGTATCGACGCTGGGTCCCGCTGTGTCCCGCTGTGTCCTCCCTTTGTCCAACACTGTGTCCCGCTGTGTCTACTGCTGTGTCCCCGCTGTGTCCCGCTGGGTCCAGCTGGGTCCCTGCTGTATACACGCTGGGTCCCGCTGGGTCCTGGTCTGTCATCCCTGTGTCCCCCGCTGTGTACCGCTCTGTCCCCCGCTGTGTCTCTGCTGTGTCCCCGCTGTGTCCCGCTTTGTCCCGCTGTATACTGCTGTGTCCCCCGCTGAATCACGCTGTGTCCCAATGTGTCCCAATGTGTCCTCGCTCTGTCCCCCGCTGTGTCCCGCTGGGTCCCCCCTGTTTCCCCCGCTGTGTCCCGCTGTGTCCGGCTGTGTCCCCCGCTGTGTCCCCCGCTGTTTCCCCCGAAGTGTCATCGCTTTGTCCCGCTGTGTCCTCGCTGTGTCCCCCTCTGTCTCCCGCTCTGTACACCGCTGTGTCTCAAGCTTTGTCCCCGCTGTGTCCCACTGTGTCCCGCTGTGTCCCGCTGTGCCCCCACTGTGTCCCGTTGTGTTCACAGCTGTGTACCTCGCTGTGTAACGCTGTGTCCCCGCTGTATCGACGCTGTGTACCGCTGGGTCCGGCTGTGTCCTCGCTGTGTTCCCCGCTGGGTCCCGCTGGGTCCCCCCTGTGTGCCCCGCTGTGTCCCACTGTGTCCCACTGTGTCCCCCGCTGTGTCCCCCGCTGTGTCCCTATATGTCCCACGCTTTGTCTCCCTGTGTCCCCGCAGTTTCCCCGCTGTGTCCCGCTGTTTCCCACTGTGTTCTGTGGTGTCCCGCTTTGTCCCCCGCTGTGTCCCCCGGTGATTCGCCGCTG
>NW_012302332.1:0-3208 GCF_000151885.1 Dipodomys ordii | reverse complement strand
CCACTGTGTCCCTGCTGTCTCCCCGGTGTGTCCCACTGTGTCCCGCTGTGTACTGCTGTGTCTCCCGCTGAGTTTCGCTGTGTCCCGCTGTGTCCCCAGTGTGTGCCCGCTGTGTCCCTCTGTGTACCCCGCTGTGTCCAGCTGTGTCCCCACTGTGTCCCGCTGTGTCCCCTGTCCCTTGCTGTCCCCCGCTGTGTCCCCCGTGGTGTCCCGCTGTGTCTTGCTGTGTCCCTGCTTTGTACCGCTTTGCCCCTGCTGTGTCACCGTTTTGTCCCGCTGTGTCACACTGTGTCCCGTGTTGTCCCGCTTTTTCCCCCGCTGTGACCTCGCTATGTTTCCAGCTGTGTCCCGCTGTGTACCACTCTGTGTCCCCCGCTGTGTCCCGCTGTGTACCCGCTGTGTCCCTCTATGTTCCCTCAGTGTCCCAGCTGTGTCCCGCTGTGTCCTCGCTGTGTCCACCGCTGTGTCCCGTTGTGTCCCCAGCTGTGTACCCCGCTATGTCTCGCGGTGTCCTCGCTGTATCGACGCTTTGTCCTGCTGGGTCCCGCTGTGTCCCCCGATGTGTCCCTTTGTGTCCCCAGCTTTGTACTCCGCTGTGTCCCGCTGTGTACCCCACTGTGTCCCGCTATGCTCCCGCAGTGTCCCCGCTGTGTCCCGCTGTGTCCTCGCTATGTCCCCCGCTGTGTCCCTGCTGTGTCCCTGCTGTGTCCCGCTGTGTCCCGCTGTGTCCCGCTTTGTCCTCGATATGTCCCACGCTGTGTTCCGCTGTGTCCCCCGCTGTGTCCCGCTGTGTCCCGCTGTGTCTGCCGCTGTGACCCGCTGTGTCCCGCTGTGTCCCCCGCTGTGTCCCCACTGTGTGCCCTCTGTGTCCCGCTGTGTACCCCGCTGTGTCCAGCAGTGTCCCCGCTGTGTCCCGCTTTGTCCCCTCTCTGTCCCCTGCTGTCCCCCGCTGTGTCCCCCGCTGTGTTCCCACTGTGTCCCGCTGTGTCACCTGCTTTGTCCCGCTGGGCCCCTGCAGTGTCCCTGCTGTGTCCTACTGTGTCACACTGTGTCCCGTGTTGTCCTGCTTTGGCCCCCGCTGTGACCTCGCTGTGTTTCTCGCTGTGTCCCGCTGTGTACCCTTCTGTGTCTCCCGCTGTGTCGCGCTGTGTACCCCGCTGTGTCCCGCTGTGTACCCCGCTGTGTCCAGCTGTGTCCTCGCTGTGTCCCCTGCTGTGTCCCGCTGTGACCCGCTGTGTCCTCGCTGTGTCCCCCGCTGTGTCCCGCTGTGTCCCCGCTGTGTCATACGCTGTGTCCCGCTGTGTACCGCGCTCTGTCCAGCTAAGTTCCCGCAGTGTCCCCGCTGTGTCCCACTGTGTCCCACTGTGTCCCGTGGTGTCCCAGTTTGTCCCCCGGTGTGTCCCCCGGTGAGTCCCCGCTGTGTCCCGCTGTTTCCCCCACTGGGTCCTGCTGTATCTACTGCTGTGTCCCCACTGTGTCCCGCTGTGTCCCGCGCAGTGTCCCGCTGTGTCCCGCACTGTCCCCACTGTATCCCCGCTGTGTCCCGCTGTGTCCCGCTGTGTCCCCGCAGGGTCACCGCTGTTTCCCGCTGTGTCCCGCTGTGTTCCGTGTTGTCCCGCTTTGTCCCCCGCTGTGTCCCCCGTTGAGTTCCCCTGTGTCCCCGCTGTGTCCTGCTGTGTCCTTGCTGTGTTCCCCGATGTCTTCCGCTCTGTTCCCCGCTGTGTCTCACGCTTTGCCCCACTGTGTCCCACTGTGTCCCGCTGTGTCCCGCTGTGTCCCCCACTGTGTCCCTTTGTTTCCCCAGCTGTGTACCCCGCTGTGTCCCGCTGTGTCCCCGCTGTATCGACGCTGTGTCTCGCTGGGTCCCGCTGTGTCCTCGCTGTGTTCCCCGTTGTGTCCCCGCTGTGTCCCCTGCTGTGTCCCCGCTGTGTCCTGCTGTGTCCCCTGCTGTGTCCCGTTGTGTCCCGCTGTGTCCCCTGCTGTGTCCCTGCTGTGTCCCCACTGGGTCACGCTGTGTCCCGCTGTGTCCTCGCTGTGTCCCACGCTGTGTTCCGCTGTGTCCTCTCTGTGTCCCCTGCTGTGTCCCGTTGTGTCCCCAGCTGTCTACCCCGCTGTGTTCCGCTGTGTCCCCCGCATTGTCCCTGGTGTGTCCCCGGTGTGACCCGCTGTGTCCCGCTGTGTCCAGCTGTGTCCCCACTGTGTGACTGCTGTGTCCCGCTGTTTAGCCCCCTCTGTACAGTTGTGTCCCCTCTGTGTCCCGCTGTGTCCCCTCTCTGTCCCCTGCTGTCCGCCGCTGTGTCCCGTTGTGTCCCGTGTTGTCCCGTTTGTCCCCCGCTGTGTCCGCCGGTGAGTCCCCGATGTGTCCCCACTGTGTCCTCCCTGTGTCCCCTGCTGTGTCCCGCTGTGTCTACTGCTGTGTCCCCGCTGTGTCCCGCTGTGTCCCGCTGTGTAACCCACTGTGTCCCACTCTGTCCCCGCTGTATCGATGCTGTGTCCCGCTGGGTCCCGCTGTGTCCTCCCAGTGTTCCCCGACGTGTCCCGCTGTGTAGCCCTTATGTCCCCCGCTGTGTCCGGCTGTGTCCCGCTGTGTACTGCTGTGTCCCCCGCTGAGTCCCGCTGTGTCCCCGCTGTGTCCCAATGTGTCCTCGCTGTGTCCCCCGCTGTGCCCCGCTGTGTCCTCCCTGTGTCCCCCACTGTGTCCCGCTGTGGCCAGCTGTGTCCCACGCTGTGTATCCCGCTGTGTTCCGCTGTGTCCCCAGCTGTGTCCCCCTGTGGCCCCCGCTGTGTCGTGCTGTGTCACACTGTGTCCCGCTGTGTCCTCGCTGTGTCCCCCGCTGTCTCCCGCTTTGTCCCCCTCTGTGTCCCGCTGTGTCCCCGCACTATCGACAATGTGTCCCGCTGAGTCCCGCTGTGTCCTCCTTGTGTTCCTCGCTGTGTCCCGCTGTGTCCCCCGCTGTGTCCCGCTGTGTCTACTGCTGTGTCCCCCGCTGTGTCCAGCTGTGTCCTGCTGTGTCACGCTGTTTCCCCGCTGTGTCCCCGCTGTATCGAAGCTGTGTCCCGCTGGGTCCCGCTGTGTCCTCGCTGTGTTCCCCGCTGTGTCCCCGCTGTGTCCCAATTTGTCCTCGCTGTGTCCCCCGCTGTGCCCAGCTGTGTCCTTCCCTGTGTCCCCCGCTGTGTGCCGCTGTGTCCTGGACTGTGTCCCCCGCTG
>NW_012302331.1:0-3208 GCF_000151885.1 Dipodomys ordii | reverse complement strand
TCATCTCTGTGTCCCCCGCTTTGTCACCGCTTTGTCCCGTTGTGTCCTCGCTGTGTCCCCCTCTGTGTCCCGCTCTGTCCCCCGCTGTGTCTCACGCTTTCTCCCCGCTGTGTCCAACTGTGTCCCGCTGTGTCCCGCTGTGCCCCCACTGTGTCCCTTTGTGTCCACAGCTGTGTACCACGCTGTGTAACGCTGTGAATACCGCTGTATCGAGGCTGTGTCACGCTGGGTCCCGCTGTGTCCTTGCTCTTTTATTCGTGGTGTCCCCATCTGTCCCCCGCTGTGTCCCCTGCTCTGTCCTACTGTGTCCGCCGCTGTGTCCCGTTGTGTCCTGTGTCTCGTGGTTTCCCGCTTTTTTCCCACTATGTCCCCTGCTGAGTCCCCTCTGGGTCCCCGCTGTGTCCAGCTGTGTCCTCGCTGTGTCCTCTGCTGTCTCCCGCTTTGTCCTACGCTGTGTCCTACTGTGTCCCAATGTGTTCCTGCAGTGTCCCCTGCTGTGTCCTGCTGTGTCCCGCTGTTTCCCCCGCTGTGTCCTGCTGGGTCCCGCTGGGTCCCCGCTGTGTCTCCGCTGTGTCCCGCTGTGTCCCCCGCTGTGTCCCCGCTGTGTCCCGCTGTGTCCCGATGTGTCCCCCGCTGTGTCCCGCTCTGTCCCCCGCTGTGTCCTGCTGTGTCCACTGCTGTGACCCCATTGTGCCTTGCTGTGTCCCGCTGTGTCCCCCACTGTCCCCCGCTGTGTCCTTGCTGTGTCCCTCTGTGTCCCGCTGTGTCCCAAAGTGTCCCCAGCTGTGTCCCGCTGTGTCACCGCTGTGTCCCGCTGTGTCCTCGCTGTGTCCCCCTCTGTGTCCTTCTTTTTCCCTGCTGTGTACCCCGCTGTGTCCAGCTGTGTCCCCCACTGTGTCCCGCTGTGTCCCCTGCTGTGTCCCCACTGTGTCACGCTTTGTTTTGCTGTGTCCGGCTGTGTCCTCGCTCTGTCTCCCTCAGTGTCCACCTGTGTCACGCTCTGCCCCCTCTGTGTCCCTCTGTGTCCAGCTCTGTCGCCGCTGTGTGTCCGCTGTGTCCCGCTGTGTACCCTTCTGTGTCCAGCTGTGTCCCCTCTGTGTCCCGCTGTGTCCATTCTCTGTCCCCCGCTGTCCACCGCTGTGTCTCCTGGCTGTGTCCCGCAGTGTCCCCGCTGTGTCCCGCTGTGTCCTACTGTGTCCCATGGTGTCCCGCTTTTTTCCCTCTATGTCCCCTGCTGAGTCCCCTCTGTGTCCCCGCTGTGTCCAGCTGTGTCCTCGCTGTGTCCTCTGCTGTCTCCCGCTTTGTCCCACGCTGTGTCCTACTATGTCCCACTGTGTCCCTGCTGTGTCCCCCGCTGTGTCCCGCTGTGTCCCCCGCTGTGACCTGCTGTGCCCGCTGTGTCCCCGCTGTGTCCCCGCTGTGTCCCGCTGTGTCCCCAGATG
Source organism: Dipodomys ordii (assembly GCF_000151885.1). Lineage (NCBI taxonomy): Eukaryota > Metazoa > Chordata > Mammalia > Rodentia > Heteromyidae > Dipodomys > Dipodomys ordii. Next base: position 1,766 of record NW_012302331.1, on the reverse strand, counting down.
TGTCCCGCTGGGTCCCGCTGGGTCCCCCGCTGTGCCCCGCTGTGTCCCCGCAGGTTCACCGCTGTTTCACGCTGTGTCCTGCTGTGTTCCGTGGTGTCCCGCTTTGTCCCCCGCTGTGTCCCGCTGTGTCCACTGCTGGGTCCCCACTGTGTCCCGCTGTGTCTCGCTGTGTCCCGCTGTGTCCCGCTGTGTCCTCGCTTTGTCCCCCGCTGTGTCCTGCTGTGTCCTGCTGTGTTCCCGCTGTGTCCCAAGCTGTGTCCCGCTGTGTCCCGCTGTGTCCTTGCTGTGTCCCCCCTTGTGTTTCGCTGTTTCCTTGCTGTGTCCCCACCTGTGAGCCGTTGTGTCCCCAGCTGTGTTCCCCGCTGTGTCCCGCTGTGTCCCCGCTGTATCAACGCTGTGTCCCGCTGTGTCCTCGCTGTGTACCGCTCTGTACCACTCTGTGTCCCCCGCTGTGTCCCGCTGTGTCCCCCGCTGTGTCCCGCTGTGTCCCGCTGTGTCCCGCTCTGTCCCTGCTGTGTCCTCGCTGTGTACTCCGTTGTGTCAGGCTGTGTCAACGCTGCATCTCGCTGTGTCCCCTCTCTGTCTCCACTGTCCCCCACTGTGTCCCCCGCTGTGTCCCGCTGTGTCCCGCTGTGTCCCCCGCTTTGTCCCGCTGTGCCCCCGCTGTGTCCTCTGTGTCCCGCTCTGTCCCTGCTGTGTCCTGCTGTGTCCCGCTGTGTCCCCGCTTTGTGCCCGCTGTGTCCGGCTGTGTACTCCGTGTGTCAGGCTGTGTCACTGCTGTGTCTCGCTGTGTCCACTCTCTGTCTCCGCTGTCCCCCGCTGTGTCCCCCGCTGTCTCCCGCTCTGTCCCCCACTGTGTCTCACGCTTTGTCCCCGCTGTGTCCCACTGTGTCTCGCTGTGCCACCACTGTGTACCGTTGTGTCCACAGATGTGTATCACGCTGTGTAACACTGTATCCCCACTGTATCGACGCTGTGTCCCGCTGAGTCCCGCTGTGTTCCCGCTGTGTCCCCGCTGTGTGCCCGCTGTGTCCCGCTGTGTGCTCCGTTGTGTCCAGCTGTGTCACCGCTGTGTCCCGCTGTATCCCCTCTCTCTCTCCGCTGTCCCCCGCTGTGTCCCCCGCTGTGTCCCCCTGTGTCCCGCTGTGTCCCCGCAGTGTCCACCCTGTGTCCTGCTGTGTCACACTGTGTCCCTTGGTGTCCCGATTTGTCCCCCGATCTGTCCCCCGGTGAGTCCCCGCTCTGTCCCCGCTGTGTCCTCCCTGTGTCCCCCGCTGTGTCCCGCTGTGTCCCCTCCTGTGTCCCCCAATGTGTCCTGCTGTGTCCACCGCTGTTTCCCGTTGTGTCCCGCTGTGTCCCTGCTGTGTCCCCGCTCTGTCACAGTGTGTCCCGCTGTGTCCCCCGCTGTGTCCTGCTGTGTCCCCGCTGGGTCACCGCTGTTTCCCGCTGTGTCCCGCTGTGTTAGATGGTGTCCCGCTTTGTCCCCCGCTGTGTCCCCCGCTGAGTCCCCGCTGGGTCCCGTTGTGTCCTTGCTGTGTTCCCCGCTGTGTCCTGCTGTGTACCCCTCTGTGTCCCACGCTGTGTCCCACTTTCTCCCAAACTGTGTCCGGCTGTGTCCTGGTGTGTGCCCCGTTGTGTCCCCAGCTTAGTACCCGCTGTGTCCCCTCTGTGTCCTGCTGTGTCCTCGCTGTGTCCCCTGCTGTCTAAAAGCTCTGTTCCCCGCTGTGTCTCACCCTTTGCCCCGCTGTGTCCCACTGTGAGAACTA
>NW_012302330.1:0-3208 GCF_000151885.1 Dipodomys ordii | reverse complement strand
AGGTCCTCGTTGGGTCCACGGCTGTGTCCCGCTGTTTCCAACGCTGTGTCCCGCTGTGTCCCCCGCTCTCTCCCCCTGTGTCCACCGCTGTGTCCCGCTGTCTCCCCCACTGTGTCCCGCTGTGTCCTCGCTGTGTCCCCCGCTGTCACCCGCTCTGTCCCCCGCTGTGTCTCAAGCTTTGTCCTCGCTGTGTCCCACTGTGTCCCGCTCTGTCCCGCTGTGCCCCCACTGTGTCCCGTTGTGTCCACAGCTGTGTACCACGCTGTGTAACGCTGTGTTCCCGCAGTATCGACGCTGTGTCCCGCTGGGTCCCTCTGTGTCCTCGCTGTGCTCACGGCTGTGTCCCGCAGTGTCCCCCGCTCTGTCCCCCGCTGTGTCCTCGCTGTGTTCCCCGCTGTGTCCCGCTGTGTCCTCGCTGGGTCCCCCACTGTGTCCCGCTGTGTCCCTCGCTGTGTCCCGCTGTGTCCCGCTCTGTCCCTGCTGTGTCCCGCTGTGTCCTGCTGTGTCCTCGGTGTGTCCCCTGCTGTCTCCCGCTCTGTCCCCTGCTACGTCTCACGATTTGTCCTCGCTGTGTCCCACTGTGTCCTGCTGTGCTCCCACTGTGTCCCGTTGTGTCCACAGATGTGGACCAAGCTGTGTAACGCTGTATCCCCGCTGTATCGACGCTGTGTCCCGCTGTGTCCCGCTGTGTCCTCGCTGTGTTCCCCACTGTGTCCCGCAGTGTCCCCCGCTGTCTCCCCCGCTGTGTCCTCGCTGTGTCCCCCGCTGTGTCCTCGCTGGGTCCTCCCTTGTGTCCCGCTGTGTCCCCCGCTGTGTCCCTCTGTGTCCTCGCTGTGTCCCCCGCTGTGTCCCACTGTGTCCTCGCTGGGTCCCCCGCTGTGTCCCGCTGTGTCCTCGCTGTGTCCCCCGCTGTGTCCCGCTGTGTCCTCGCTGTGTCCCCCGCTGTGTCCCGCTGTGTCCTCGCTGGGTCCCCGCTGTGTCCCGCTGTGTCCCGCTCTGTCCCTGCTGTGTCCCGCTGTGTCCTGCTGTGTCCTCAATGTGTCCCCCGCTGTCTCCCGCTCTGTCCCCCGCTGTATCTCACGATTTGTCTTCGCTTTGTCCCACTGTGTCCCGCTGTGTCCCGCTGTGCCCCCACTGTGTCCCCTTGTGTCCACAGATGTGTACCACACTGTGTAACGCTGTATCCCCGCTGTATCCCCGCTGTATCGCCGCTGTGTCCCGCTGGGTCCTCGCTGTGTTCCCTGCTGTGTCCCGGTGTGTCCCCCGGTGTGTCCCCCGCTGTTTTCCTGTCTGAGTCCCCCGCTGTGTCCTGCTGTGTCCTCGCTGGGCCCCCCGCTGTTTCCCACTGGGTACCCCGCTGTGTCCCGCTGTGTCCCCTGCTGTGTACCCTGCTTTGTCCCGCTGTGTTCCCCGCTGTGTCCTCGCTGTGTCCCCCGCTGTGTCCCGCTGTGTCCTCGCTGTGTCGCGCTCTGTCTCCCCCTTGTCCCCGCTGTGTCCCGCGCTGTCCCGTGGTGTCCCACTTTGTCCCCCGCTGTGACCACCGCTGAGTCCCCGCTGTGTCCCGCTCTGTCCTCCCTGTGTCCCCCGCTGTGTCCCGCTGTGTCCCCTGCTGTGTCCCGCTGTGTCTACTGCTGTGTCCCACGCTGTGGTCCGCTGAGTATTTGCTGTGTCCCCCGATGTGTCCTGTTGTGTCCCCAGCTGTGTACCCCGCTGTGGCCCACTCTGACCCCGCTGTATCGACGCTGTGTCCCGCTGGGTCCCGCTGTGTCCTCGCTGTGTCCACCGCTGTGTCCCGCTGTGTCCCCGCTGTGTCCCGCTTTTTCCCCCGCTGTGTCCCGCTGTGTCCTCGCTGTGTCCCCCGCTGTGTCCCCCTGTGTACCCCGCTGTGTCCTGATGTGTCCCGCTTTGTCCCGCTGTGTCCCTGATGTGACCCTCAGTGTCCCGGTGTGTCCCTGCTGTGGCCCCGCTGTGTCTGGCTGTGTATACCCCGCTTTGTCCAGCTTTGTCCCCGCTGGGTCCCGCTGGGTCCTCGCTGTGGTCCCTGTTGTGCCCCGCTCTGTCCCCCGCTGTGTCCCCCGCTGTGTCCTGCTGTGTCCCATGCTGTGTCTCATTTTGTCCCGCTGTGTCCCTCGCTGTGTCCCTGCTGTTTCCCCGCTGTGTCCCGCTGTGTCCCGCTGTGTCCTGTTGTGTCCCACTGTGACCCTGCTGAGTCCCCCTATGTCCCGCTGTGCCCCGCTGTGTCGTCGCTCTGTCCCTTGCTGTGTCCCCCGCTGTTTCCCGCTGTGTCCCTCGCTGTGTCCCTGCTTTGTCCCCGCTGTGTCACGCTGTGTCCCGCTGTGTCCTGTTTTGTCCAACTGTGTCCCCGCTGTGTCCCGCTGTGTCCCCTCTCTCTCCCCTGCTGTCCCCCGCTATGTCCCCCGCTGTGTCCTGCTGTGTCCCGCTGTGTCCCTGGGTGTGTTCTCCTGTGTCCATGCAGTGTCCCCGCTGTGTCTTGCTGTGTCACACTGTGTCCCGTGGTGTCCGGCTTTGTCACCCGCTGTGTCCCCCGCTGAGTCCGGCTGTTTCCCAGCTGTGTCCCAATGTGTCCTCGCTGTGTCCCCCGCTGTGTCCCGCAGTGTCTCCCCTGTGTTCCCCGCTGTGTCCCGCTGTGTCCCCGCCATTATCGACGCTGTGTCCCTCTGTGTCCCGCTGTGTCCTCGCTGTGTCCCCCGCTGTGTCCTGCTGTGTCCCCCGCTGTGTCCCACTGTGTCCCGCTGTTTCCCTCTTGTAACCCCGTTTGTACCTCTGTGTACCCTGCTGTGTCCAGCTTTGTCTCTGCTGTGTCTCGCTGTGTCCCACGCTCTGTCCCCCACTGTGTCCCCCTGTGTCCCCCGCTCTGTCCCGCTGTGTCCCCTGCTGTGTCCCGCTGTGTCCCCGCACGGTCACCGCTGTTTACATCTGTGTCCCGCTGTGTTCCGTGGTGTCCCGCTTTGTCCCCCGCTGTTTCCCCCGCTGTATCCCGCTGTGTCCCGCTGTGTCCTGCTGTGTACTGCTGTGTCCCCCGCTGAGTCCCACTGTGTCCCCGTTGTGTCCCGCTGTGTCCCACTGTATCCCCCGCTGTTTCCCCCGCTGTGTCCCGCTGTGTACTGCTTTGTTCCCCGCTGTGTCCCGCTGTGTCCCCCCTAATTGTCCCTCGCTATATCCTGCAGTGTCCACCGCTGTGTCCCGC
>NW_012302329.1:0-3208 GCF_000151885.1 Dipodomys ordii | reverse complement strand
CGGGACACAGCGTCGATACAGCGGGAGCACAGCGGGACACAGCGGGGTACACAGCTGATTACACAACGGGACACAGTGGGGGACACAGCGGGACACAGCGGGACACAGCGGGGCACAGCAGGGACAAAACGGGAGACACAGTGAGGAACAGAGCAGGACACAGCGGGGGACACAGAGAGGACACAGTGGGGACACAGCGAGACTCAGCCGGGGACACAGCGGGGGAAAAAGCGGGACACCACGGGACACAGTGGGACACAGCGGGACACAGCAGGGTCACTGCGGGGACCCAGCGGGACACAGTGGGGGACAAAGCGGGACACAGCGGGACACAGCGGGACACAGCGGCACACAGCCGGACACGGCAGGGGACACAGCGGGACACAGAGGGTCACACAGCGAGGACACAGTGGGACACAGCGGGACACAGCGGGGGACACAGCGAGGACACAGCAGAACAAAGCGTGGGAAACAGCGAGGACACAGCGGGACACAGCGAGACACAGCGGGACACAGTGGGGACACAGCAGTAGACACAGCGAGACACAGCGCGGGACACAGCGGGACACAGCGGGGAACACAGCGAGGACACAGCGGGGACACAGCGGGGACACTGCGGGAACATAGTGGGACACAGCGGGGCACACAGCAGGACACAGCGGGACACAGCTTGGGACACAGCGGGAACACAGCAGGACACAGCGGGGGACACAGCGAGGACACAGCGGGACACAGCGGGACACATCGTGGGACAAAGCGGGAGACAGCAGGGGACACAGCGAGGACACAGCGGGACACAGCGGCGACACATAGAGGACTCAGCGGGGGACACAGTGGGGGACAGAGCGGGACACAGCGGGACACTGCGGGGCACAGCGGGGGACACAGCGGGACACAGCGGGGGACCCAGCGGGACACAGCGGGACACAGGGGGACACTGCGGGGCACAGCGGGGGATACAGCGGGACACAGCAGGGGACACAGGGAGGACACAGCTTAACACAGCATGGGACAAAGCGAGGACACAGCGGGACACAGCGAGACACAGCGGGACACAGCGGGGACCCAGCAGTGGACACAGCGGAACACAGCGGGGGACAAAGCGGGACACAACGGAACACAGCAGGACACAGCGTGAAACAGCGGTGAACCTGCAGGGACACAGCGGGACACAGCGGGGGACACAGCGGGACACAGCGGGACACAGCGGGACCCAGCGGGACACATCTGGGGACACAGCGGGACACAGCGGGGACACAGCGGGACACAGCAGGTCATAGCGGGGGACACAGCGGGACACAGCGGGACACAGCGGGGGACACAGCAGGGACACAGTGGGACACAGTAGGACACAGCGTGGGACAAAGCGGGAGACAGCAGAGGACACAGCAAGGACACAGCTGGACACAGCGGGGACACAGAGGGGACTCAGCAGGGGACATAGAGCGAAAAAGCGGGACACCACCGGACACAGTAGGACACAGTGGGACACAGCGGGGACACTGCGGGACACAGCCAGGAGACACAGCGGTGGACAGCTGGGGACAGAGAATGGACACAGGAGGACACAGAGGGGACACAGCTGGACACAGAAGGGTACACATCGGGGACCAGCGGACAGACAGCGGGGACAGAGCTGGACACAGAGGGACACAGAGGGGACAGAGCGTGAAACAGGTGGACACTGAGGGAGACAGAGCGACGACACAGCCGGACACAGCGAAACACAGCGTGACACAGTGGGGACACAGCGGTACACAGCGGTGACACAGCGGGACACAGCTGGGGACACTTTGGGACACAGCGGGACACAGAGGGACACAGCAAGGACACAGCGGGGGACAGTGGGGGACACAGCGGGACACAGCAAGGCACAACGGGGTCACAGCAGTGGACACAGCAGGACACAGCGGGACACAGCGAGGGACACAGCGAGGGACACAGCGGGGGACACAGCGGGACACATTGGGGAACACAGAGAGGACACAGAAGGACCCAGCGGGACACAGCGGGGGACACAGCGAGGACACAGCGTGGGAAACAGCGAGGACACAGCGGGACACAGCGAGACACAGCGGGACACAGTGGGTACACAGCAGTAGACACAGCGAGACACAGCGGGGGACACAGCGGGACACAGCAGGGAACACAGTGAGGACACAGCGGGGACACTGCGGGAACATAGTGGGACACAGTGGGGCACACAGCGGGACACAGCGGGATAAAGCTTGGGACACAGCGGGAACACAGCAGGACACAGCGGGGGACAAAGCAAGGACACAGCGGGACACAGCGGGACACAGCGTGGGACAAAGCGGGAGACAGCAGGGGACACAGCGAAGACACAGCAGGACACAGCCTCGACACATAGAGGACTCAGCGGGGGACACAGTGGGGGACAGAGCGGGACACAGCGGGACACTGCGGGGCACAGCGGGGGACACAGCGGGTCCCAGCGGGACACAGCGGGACACTGCGGGGCACAGCGGGGGACACAGGGAGGACACAGCTTAACACAGCATGGGACAAAGCGAGGACACAGCGGGACACAGCGAGACACAGCGGGACCCAGCGGGGACCCAGCAGTGGACACAGTGGGACACAGCGGGGGACAAAGCAGGACACCACGGAACACAGCAGGACACAGCGTGAAACAGCGGTGAACCTGCGGGGACACAGCGGGACACAGCGGAGGTCACAGCGGGACCAAGCAGGACACAGCGGGGGACACAGCGGGACACAGCGGGGACAGAGCGGGGACTCAGCGGGACACAGCAGGTCACAGCGGGGGACACAGCGGGACACAGCGGGACACAGCGGGGGACACAGCAGGGACACAGTGGGACACAGTAGGACACAGCGTGGGACAAAGCGGGAGACAGCAGAGGACACAGCGAGGACACAGCTGGACACAGCGGGGACACAGAGGGGACTCAGCAGGGGACATAGAGGGAAAAAAGCAGGACACCACGGGACACAGTAGGACACAGCGGGACACAGCGGGGACACTGCGGGACACAGCCGGGGGACACAGTGGTGGACAGCGGGGGACAGAGAATTGACACAGGAGGACACAGAGGGGACACAGCTGGACACAGAAGGGTACACAGCGGGACACAGCGGACACACAGCGGGGACAGAGCTGGACACAGAGGGACACAGAAGGGACAGAGCGTGACACAGGTGGACAATGAGGGAGACAGAGCGA
>NW_012302328.1:0-3208 GCF_000151885.1 Dipodomys ordii | reverse complement strand
TAGCATATGTTGAAGCTTTTTTCATTCTTAATCTGATATGTGATTCAGAAGGAGATTCAGGAGTTTCTGATGTTGTAGAAGTGTTGGAGATTCAGAAGTAGGAGTCGGAGGATAAGCAGTATCAGTTGGAGAAGCAGAAGAGGAATGAGAAGTAGAAAAAGAAGCAGGAGAAGCACAATAAGCAGAAGCAGGAGAAGCCGAAAGAGTAGAAGCTGAAGAAGCAGAAACTGAAGCTGAAGTAGAAGCAGAAGCAGAAGGAGAAGCAGCAGAATATGTAGAACCAGAAATTCAGGCAGGAGAAACAGAAGAAGCAGAATCAGAAGGAGAAGCTAAAGGAGAAGCAGAAGGAGAAGTAGAAGAAGCAGCAGAAGAAGCAGAAAAATAAGCTGGAGAAGCAGAAGTAGAAAGTGAATTATAAGTAGAAGAAGCAGAAGAAGAAGCAGTAGTAGCATAAGAAGCAGAAGCAGGAGAAGCAGAAGCAGAAGAACAAGAAGAAGCATAAGAAGCAGAAGCAGAAGCAGAGGGAGAAACAGAAGAAGGAGAAGGAGCAGCAGAAGGTGAAGCAGAAGGAGATGCAGAAACAGAAAGAGAAGCAGAAACAGAAGGAGTAGAAGAAGGATTAGTTGGAGAATCAGAAGAAGCAGAAGCAGAAAGAGAAGCAGTAGAAGGAGAAGGAGAAGCAGAAGCAGAGGAAAGGAAGGAGAAGCAGAAGAAGCAGAAGCGGGAGAAGCAGAGGAAGTAGAAGAAACAGAAGAAGGAGAAGGAGCAGAAGGAGAAGCAGAAGCAGAAGGAGAAGCAGAAAGAGAAGCAGAAGAAGCAGTTGCAGGAGAAGCAGAAGCAGAAGAATCATAAGAAGCCAAAGAAGCAGAAGCAGGACCTGAAGCAGAAGAAACAGAACAAGCAGAAGAAGCAGAAGCAGAAGCAGAACGAGAAGCAGAAGAAGAAGAAGGAGAAGGAGAAAGAGAAGGATTAGGAGTAGGAAGAGCAGAAGGAGAATCAGAAACAGAACGAGAAGCAGAAGGAGCATCAGAAGGAGAAGCAGAAGGAGAAGCAGAAGGAGAAACAGGAGATGCAGAAGCAGAAGAAGCATCAGAAGGAGAAGCAGAAGCAGAAGGAGATGCAGAAGGAGAAGCAGGAGAAGCAGAAGAAGCAAAAGCAGGAGAAGCAGAAGTAGGAGAAGGAGAATGAGAAGGAAGGGCAGCAGAAGGAATAGGAGAAGCAGAAGGAGAAGCAGAAGCAGAATGAGAAGCAGAAAGAGAAACAGTAGAAGCAGAAGAAGCAGGAAAAGCAGAAGCAGACGATAGAGAAGAAGAAGAAAAAGAAGAAGAAGAAGAAGAAGAAGAAGAAGAAGAAGAAGAAGAAGAAGAAGAAGAAGAAGAAGAAGAAGAAGAAGAAGGAGGAGGAGAAGGAGAAGCATAAGGAGAAGTAGTAGAAGCAGAAAAAGCAGAAACAGGAGAAGCTGAAGATAAAGAATAAGCAAATGAAGCAGAAGCAGAAGCAGTGGGAGAAGCAGAAGAAGGAGAAGGAGAAAGAGCAGCAGAAAGAGAAGCAGAAGCAGAAAGAGAAGCAGAAACAGAAGGAGAACAAGAAGGAGAAGCAGGAGAATCAGAAGAAGCAGAAGTAGAAGCAGAAAGAGGAGAAGAAAGAGAAGCAGAAGTAGAATCAGAAGAAACAGAAGAAGAAGAAGCAGAAGAAACAGAAGCAAAAGAAACAGAAGAAGGAGGAGAGCAGAAGCAGATGCAGAAGGAGAAGCAGAAGCAGAAGGAGAAGTAGAAAGAGAAGCAGGAGAAGTAGAAGAAGCAGAAGAAGCAGAAGCAGAAGAAACAGGAGAAGCCGAAGAAGCAGAAGCAGAATCTGAATCAGAAGGAGAAACAGAAGAAGCACAATCTGAAGCAGAAGCAGAAGAAACAGAAATAGTAGAATAAGCAGAAGCAGAAGCAGCAGGAGAAGCAGAAGAAGAAGACGGAGAAGGCGAGAGAGAAGGAGTAGGAGTAGGAGAAGCAAAAGGATAAGCAGAAGCTGAAAGAGAAGCAGAAGGAGAAGCAGCACGAGAAGTAGGAGAAGCAGGAGAAGCAGAAGCAGGAGAAGCAGAAGAAACAGAAGACGCAGAAGCAGAATGAGAAGCAGAAGGAGAAATTGAACCAGAAGCAGAAGGAGAAGCAGAAGCAGAACCTGAAGCAGAAGGAGAAGCAGGAGAAGCAGAAGAATCAGAATCTGGAGAAGCAGATTGAGAAGCAGAATGAGAATCAGAAGGAGAAGCAGAAGCAGAAAGAGAATCAAAAGCAGAAGGAGAAGTTAAGAAACAGAAGAAGTAGAAGCAGTAGCAGTTGTAGCAGAACGAGAAGCAGAAGGAAAAGCAGAAGAACAAGAAGGAGAAGGAGAAACAGAAGGAGAAGCAGAAGGAGAAGCAGAAAGAGAAGCAGGTAAAGCAGAAGAAGAAGAAGTAGAAGAAGAATAAGAAGGAGAAGCAGAAGGAGAAGGAGAAGCAGAAGCAGAAAAATATGCAGAAGGAAAAGCAGAAGAAGCAGATGCAGAAGGGGAAGCAGGAAAAGCAGAAGAAGCAGAAGCAAAAGAAGGAGAAGGAGAAGCAGAGGCAGAAGAAGAAGCATAAGGCCAAGCACAAGCAGAAGGAGATGCAGAAGGAGAAGCAGAAGAAGCAGAAGATGAAGGAGAAGCAGAAGTAGGAGAAGGAGAAGGAGGAGAAGCAGAAGCAGAAGGAGAAGCAGAAGAGGAATGAGAAGCAGAAAGAGAAGCAGGAGAAGCACAAGAAGCAGAAGCAGGAGAAGCCGAAAGAGAAGAAGCAGAAGAAGCAGAATCAGAATCAGAAGTAGAAGCAGAAGCAGAAGGAGAAGCAGCAGAAAAAGTAGAATTAGAAATTCAGGCAGGAGAAACAGAAGAAGCAGAAGCAGAAGCAGAAGGCGAAGCAAAAAGAGAAGGAGAAGGAGAAGGAGAAGAAGCAGCAGAAGGAGAAGCAGCAGAAGAAGCAGAAAAACAAGCAGGAGAAGCAGAAGCACAAAGAGAAGTAGAAGCAGAAGAAGCAGAAGCAGAAGAAGAAGCAGTAGAAGCATAAGAAGCAGAAGCAGGAGAAGCAGAAATAGAAGAAATAAAGAAGCATAAGATGCAGAAGCAGATGGAGAAACAGAAGAAGGAGAAAGAGCACCAGAAGGTGAAGCAGAAGGAGATGCAGAAGCAGAAAGAGAAGCAGAAA
>NW_012302327.1:0-3209 GCF_000151885.1 Dipodomys ordii | reverse complement strand
TGTGTCCCGCTGTGGTCCCCTGCTGTGTCACGCTGTGTCTACTGCTGTGTTCCTGCTGTGTCTAGCTGTGTCCCGCTGTGTCCCCCTGTGTCCTCACTGTGTCCCACGCTGTGTTCCGCTGAGTACTTGCTGTGTCCCCCGCTGTGTCCTCGCTGTGTCCCCCGCTGTCTCCCGCTCTGTCCCCCGCTGTGTCTCATGCTTTATCCCGTCTGTGTCCCACTCTGTCCAGCTGTGTCCCGCTGTGTCCACCACTGTGTCCCTTTGTGTCCCCAGCTGTGTAACCCGCTGTGTAACGCTGTGAATCCCGCTGTATCAAGGATGTGTCCCGCTGGGTCCCACTGTGTCCTTGCTCTGTTATTCGTGGTGTCCCCCTCTGTCCCCCGCTGTGTCCCCCGCTCTGTCCTACTGTGTCCCCCGCTGTGTCTTGTTGTGTCCTACTGTGTCCCGTGGTGTCCCGCTTTTTTCCCACTATGTCCCCTGCTGAGTCCCCTCTGTGTCCCCGCTGTGTCCAGCTGTGTCCTCGCTGTGTGCTCTGCTGTCTCCCGCTTTGTCCTACGCTGTGTCCTACTGTGTCCCAATGTGTCCCTGCAGTGTCCCCCGCTGTGTCCTGCTGTGTCCCGCTGTGTCCCCCGCTGTGTCCTGCTGGGTCCCGCTGTGTCCCCGCTGTGTCTCCGCTGTGTCCCGCTGTGTCCCCCACTGTGTCCCCGCTGTGTCCCGCTGTGTCCCCCGCTGTGTCCCGCTGTGTCCCGCTGTGTCCCGCTGTGTCCCCCACAGTGTCCCGCTGTGTCCCCAGCTGTGTCCTGCTGTGTCCACTGCTGTGACCCCGTTGTGCCTTGCTGTGTCCCTCTGTGTCCCCCACTGTCCCCCGCTGTGTCCTTGCTGTGTCCCTCTGTGTTCCGCTGTGTCCCAAAGTGTCCCCAGCTGTGTCCCGCTGTGTCACCGCTGTGTCCCCAGCTGTGTCCTCGCTGTGTCCCCCGCTGTGTCTTTCTTTGTCCCTGCTGTGTACCCCGCTGTGTCCCGCTGTGTCCCCCACTGTGTCCCGCTGTGTCCCCTGCTGTGTCCCCACTGTGTCACGCTTTGTTTCGCTGTGTCCGGCTGTGTCCTCGCTCTGTCTCCCTCAGTGTCCACCTGTGTCACGCTCTGTCCCCTCTGTGTCCCTCTGTGTCCAGCTCTGTCCCCGCTGTGTGTCTGCTGTGTCCCGCTGTGTACCCTTCTGTGTGCAGCTGTGTCCCCTATGTGTCCCGCTGTGTCCATTCTCTGTACCCCGCTGTCCACCGCTGTGTCTCCTGGCTGTGTCCCGCAGTGTCCCCGCTGGGTCCCGCTGTGTCCTACTGTGTCCCGTGGTGTCCCGCTTTTTCCCCTCTATGTCCCCTGCTGAGTCCCCTCTGTGTCCCCGCTGTGTCCAGCTGTGTCCTCGCTGTGTCCTCCGCTGTCTCCCGCTTTGTCCCACGCTGTGTCCTACTGTGTCCCACTGTGTCCCTGCTGTGTCCCCCGCTGTGTCCCGCTGTGTCCCGCTGTGTCCCCCGCTGTGTCCTGCTGTGTCCCGCTGTGTCCCCGCTGTGTCCCCGCTGTGTCCCGCTGTGTCCCCCGCTGTGTCCCGCTGTGTCCCCGCAGGTTCACCGCAGTTTCACGCTGTGTCCTGCTGTGTTCCGTGGTGTCCCGCTTTGTCCCCCGCTGTGTCCCGCTGTGTCCACTGCTGGGTCCCCGCTGGGTCCCGCTGTGTCTCGCTGTTTCCCGCTGTGTGCCCCGCTGTGTCCTGCTGGGTGCCGCTGTGTCCCCGCTGTGTCCCCGCTGTGTCCTCGCTGTGTCCCGCTGTGTCTACTGCTGTGTCCCCACTGTGTCCCGCTGTGTCTCGCTGTGTCCAGCTGTGTCCTCGCTGTTTCTCACGCTGTGTTCTGCTGTGTCCTCCCTGTGTCCCCCGCTGTGTCCCGTTGTGTACCCAGCTGTGTACCCCGCTGTGTCCCACTGTGTCCCCGCTGTATCGACGCTGTGTCCCGCTTGGTCCCGCTGTGTCCTCGCTGTGTTCCCCCCTGTGTCCCGCTGTTTACCCCTCCGTGTCCCCCGCTGTGTCCCGCTGTGTCCCGCTGTGTACTGCTGTGTCCCCCGCTGAGTCCCGCTGTGTCCCCCCTGTGTCCCCCGCTGTGTCCCGCTGTGTCCGGCTGTGTACCCCGCTGTGTCCCCCGCTGTGTCACCCGCAGTGTCAGCGCTGTGTCCTCGCTGTGTCCTCGCTGTGTTCCCCGCTGTCTCCCGCTCTGTACCCTGCTGTGTCTCAGCTTTGTCCCCGCTGTGTCCCACTGTGTCCCACTGTGTCCCGCTGTGTCCCGCTGTGCCCCCACTGTGTCCCGTTGTGTTCACAGCTGTGTACCACGGTGTCCCGCTCTGTCTCGCTGTGGCCCTTCTCTGTCTACGCTGTCCCCCTCTGTGTCCCCCGCTGTGTCCTGCTGTGTACCGCTGTGTCCCCCGCTTTATCCTGCTGTGTCCCCGCAGTGTCCCCGCTGTGTCCCGCTGTGTCACACTGTGTCCCGTGGTGTCCCACTTTGTCCCCCGCTGTGTCCCCCGCTGTGTCCTCCGCTGAGTCCCCTCTGTATCGACGCTGTGTCCTCGCTGTGTTCCCCGCTGTGTCCCGCTGTTTCCCCCGCTGTGTCCCCTGCTATGTCCTCGCTGGTTCTCCCGCTGTGTCCCGCTGTGTCCCCCGCTGTGTCCCGCTGTGTCCGACTGTGTCCCGCTCTGTCTCCGCTGTGTCCCGCTGTGTCCCGCTGTGTCCCCTCTGTGTGCCCGCTGTGTCCCGCTGTGTACCCCGCTGTGTCCAGCTGTGTCATCGCTGTGTCCCGCTGTGGCCCTTCTCTGTCTCCGCTGTGTCCCGCTGTGTCCCCCGCTTTGTCCCGCTGTGTCCCGCTGTGTCCCCAGATTTGTCCTGCTGTGTCCCCACAGTGTCCCGCTGTGTCCCACTGTGTCCCACTTTGTCACGTGGTGTCCACGCTGTGTCCCGCTGTTTCCCCCGCTGTGTCCCCCGCTGAGTCCCCGCTGTGTCACCGCTGTGTCCCGCTGTTTCCTCGCTGTGTCCCCTGCTGTCTCCGTCTCTGTCCCCCGCTTTGTCTCACGCTTTTTCCCCGCTGTGTCCCACTGTGTCCCGCTGAGTCCGGCTGTGCCCCCACTGTGTCCCGTTGTGTCAACAGCTATGTACCACGCCTTGTAACGCTGTGTCCCCG
>NW_012302326.1:0-3209 GCF_000151885.1 Dipodomys ordii | reverse complement strand
CTTTTGCTTCTGTTTCTTCTTCTTCTTCTTCTCTTTAGTCTGCTTCTTCTTTTCCTGCTTCTTCTGCTTCTACTGCTTATCTTTCTGCTTCTCATTCTGCTTCTGCTTCTTCTTCTGCTTCTCCTACTGTTTCTGCGGCTCTTCCTTCTCCTTCTCTTACTTCTACTTCTCCTTCTGCTTCTGCTTCTTCTGCTTCTCCTGCTTCTCCTTATGCATCTTCTTGTGCTTCTGCTTCTCCTTCTGCTGCTTCTTCTGCTTCTGTTTCTCCTTCTACTTCTCCTTCTGCTTCTTCTGCTTCTCCTTCTCCTTCTGCTTCTTCTGCTTCTCCTTCTGTTTCTCCTTCTCCTTCTCGTTCTTCTGCTTTTCCTTCTGCTTCTGCTGCAACTGCTACTGCTTCTGCTTCTTCTGTTTCTTCTGCTTCTCCTTCTGCTTTTGATTCTCTTTCTGCTTCTGCTTCTGCTTCTACTTCAGCTTCTCATTCTGCTTCTCCAGATGCTGCTTTTTCTCCTTCTCCTGCTTCTCCTTCTGCTTCAGGTTCTGCTTCTGCTTCTTCGGATTCTTATGCTTCTGCTTCTCCTGCTTCTGCTTCTTCTGCTTCCCCTCTTTCTCTTTCTGCTTCTCCTTCTGTTTGTGCTTTTCAATCTGCTTCTTGTCCTTCTCCTGTTTCTTCTGCTTCTGCTTCTCCTGCTTCTGTTTCTTCTGCTTTTCCTGCTTCTCTTTCTGCTTCTGCTTCTGCTCCTTCTCCTTCTTCTGTTTCTCCTTCTTCTGCTTCTCCCGCTTCTGCTTCTTCTGCTTCTCCTGCTTCTCGTTCTGCTTCTCTTCGTCGGCTTCTCTTTCTATTTCTGCTTCTGCTTCTTCTGATTCTGCTTCTTCTCCTTCTTCTTCTCCTTTTGCTTCTGCTTCTTCTGCTTCTCCTGCTTCTCCTTCTTCTGTGCTTTTCCTTCTGCTTCTGCTTCTCCTTCTCCTTCTTCTGCTTCTCTGTCTGCTTCTGCTTCTTCTGCTTTTCCTGCTTCTCCTTCTGCTTCTCCTTCTGTTTCTCCTTCTCGTTCTTCTGCTATTCCTTCTGCTTTTCTTTCTGCTTCTCTATCTTCAGCTTTTTCTGCTACTGCTTCTACTTCTTCTGTTTCTTCTGCTTCTCCTTCTGCTTTTGCTTCTGCTTCTCCTTCTGGTTCTCCTTCTTCTTCTCCAGATTCTGCTTCTTCTGCTTCTCCTGCTTCTCCTTCTGCTTCAGGTTCTGCTTTTGCTTCTTCGGCTCCTTCAGCTTCTATTTCTGCTTCTCCTTCTGTTTCTGCTTCTCTTTCTGCTTCTGCTTCTTCTCCTTCTTCTATTTCTTCTGCTTCTGCTTCTCCTGCTTCTGCTTCTACTACTGCTTCTGCTCCCCTTCTGCATCTTCTTCTGTTTCATTTCTCCTTCTTCTGCTTTTCATTCTGCTTCTGCTTCTCCTGCTTCTTCTGATTTTCCTGCTTCTCCTTCTCCTTCTCTTTCTGCTTCTGCTTATCCTTCTGTTTCTCCTACTCCTAATCCTTCACTTTCTCCTCCTCCTTCTTTTTCTTCTGCTTCTCTTGCTGCTTCTTCTTCTGCTTCTTCTGCTTTTTCTGTTTCTTCTTTTTCTGCTTCAGCTTCTGATTCTTGAGCTTCTCCTGCTTTTGCTTCTCCTTCTGCTTCTGCTTCTGCTCTTCTCCTTCTTCTGTTCCTTCTGCTTCTGCTTCTCCTGCTTCTTCTTCTTCTCCTACTTCTCCTTCTGCTTCTCCGTCTCATTCTCCTTCTCCTTCAATTTCTCCTTCTTGCGCTTCTCATACTGCTTCTGCTTCTCCTGCTTCTGTTTCTTCTGTTTCTTCTTCTGCTTCTCCTACTGCTTCTCTTTCTGCTTCTTATTCTGCTTCTGCTCCTCCTACTCCTAATCCTTCTCTTTCTCCTTCTTCTTCTTCTGCTTCTCGTCCTGCTTCTGCTTCTGCTTTTTCTGTTTCTTCTGCTTCTGCTTTTCCAGCTTCTGCTGCTTCTGCTTCTCCTTCTGCTTCAGGTTCTCCTTCTGGTTCTTGGGCTTCTTCTGTTTCTTCTGCTTCTGCTTCTCCTGCAACTGCTTCTTCTGCTTCTGTTTCTATTTCTGCTTCTCCTTCTGCTTCTGCTTCTCCTTTTGCTCCTTCTCCTTCTTCTGTTTCTTCTTCTTCTGCTCCTTCTTCTGCTGCTCTTTCTGCTTCTGCTTCTGCTTCTTCTGCTTCTGCAACTTCTCCTTCTTCTTCTCCTTCTGTTTCTGCTTCTCTATCTGCTTCTGCATCTCCTTCTGCTTCACCTTCTGCTGCTCTTTCTCCTTCTTCTGTTTCTCCCTCTGCTTCTGCTACTTATGATTCTTCTTTTTCTTCTGCTTCTGCTTCTCCTGCTTCTTCTGCTTCTCCTGCTTCTCTTTCTGCTTCTGCTTATCCTTCTGGTTCTCCTTCTCTTTCTCTTTCTCGTTCTTCTTCTTCTGCTTCTCCTGCTGCTTCTTCTTCTGCTTCTTCTGCTTTTTCTGTTTCTTCTTCTTCTTCTGCATCAGCTTCTGCTTCTTCTGCTTTTCCTTCTGCTTCTGTTTCTCCTTCTGCTTCTGCTCTTCTCCTTCTTCTGCTTCTACTTCTCCTGCTTTTTCTTCTTCTGCTTCTCCTACTTCTCCTTCTGCTTCTCCGTGCCATTCTCCTTCTCCTTCAATTACTCCTTCTTGTGCTTCTCCTTCTGCTTCTGCTTTTCCTTCTGCTCCTTCTCCTTCTTCTGTTTCTTCTTCTTCTTCTGCTTCTCCCGCTTCTGCTTCTTCTGCTTCTCCTTCCTTTCCTCTGCTTCTGCTTCTCCTTCTTCTGCTTCTCTTTCTGCTTCTGCTTCTTCTGATTCTCCAACTAATCCTTCTTCTTCTCCTTCTGTTTCTGCTTCACTTTCTGTTTCTGCATCTCCTTCTGCTTCACCTTCTGCTGCTCCTTCTCCTTCTTCTGTTTCTCCCTCTGCTTCTGCTTCTGCTTCTTATGCTTCTTCTTTTTCTTCTGCTTCTGCTTCTCCTGCTTCTGCTTCTTATGCTTCTACTGCTTCTTCTTCTGCTTCTGCTTCTTCTGCTTCTACTTCTCTTTCTGCTTCTGCTTCTCCTGCTGTTTTTCTGCTTCTTCTGCTGCATCTCCTTCTGCTGCTTCTTCTACTAATCCTTCTGCTTCTCTTATTGCTTCTCCTTCGGCTTCTGCTTCTTCTGTTTCTCC
>NW_012302325.1:0-3209 GCF_000151885.1 Dipodomys ordii | reverse complement strand
ACAGCGGGGACACAGGGAGGACATAGCGGGACCCAGCGGGACCCAGCGCCGTTACAGCGGGGACACAGCGGGACACAGCGGGGTGCACAGCTGCGGACACAACGGGACACGGGGGGGACAAAGCGAGGACACAGCGGGACACAGCGGGACACAGCGGGGACACTGTGGGAACATAGTGGGACACAGCAGCGACACAGATGGGACTCAGCGGGACAAAGCGGGGGACACAGCGGGACACAGCTAGGGACACAGCGGGGGCAAAGCGGCAGACAGCCGGGGACATAGCGAGGACACAGCGGGACACAGCGGCGACACAGATGGGACTCAGCGGGACAAAGCGGGGGACACAGCGGGACACAGCGGGACACAGCGGGGGACACAGCGGGGGACAGCGGAGACAGAGAGGGGCCAAAGCGAGACACAACGGTGACACAGCTGGACACAACAGAGTACACAACGGGACACAGCGGGCACACAGCGGGGACACAGCGGGACATAGCGGGACAAAGTGGAACACAGCGGGTGTCACAGCGGGACGCAGCAGGGGACCCAGCGAGGACACAGCGGGACACAGCGGGAGACACAGCTGGGGACACAGCGGGACACAGAGAGGAACACATCAAGGACACAGCGGGACAAAGCAGGAGACAGCGGGACACAGCGGGACACAGCGGGACGCAGCTGGGGACACAGCGGGGACACAGTGGGACACAGCGGAACACAGCGAGGGACAAAGCGGGAGACAGCGGGGGACACAGCGAGGACACAGGGGGACACAGCGGCGACAAAGAGGGGACTCACCAGGGGACACAGCGTGGGACAAAGTGGGACACCACGGGACACAGTGTTACACAGCGGGACACAGCGGGGACATTGCGGGACACAGCAGGACAAAGCGGGTGACACAGCGGGACATAGCGGGCCACAGCGGGGGACCCAGTGGGGGACAGGAGAGACAGAGAGTGGCCACAGCGAGACACAGCGGTGACACAACTGGACACAGCGGGATACACAGCGGGACAGAGCAGGCACACAGCGGGGACACAGCGGGACACAGCGGGACACAACGGGATACACAGCGGGACAGAGCAGGCACACAGCAGGGACACAGCGGGACACAGCGGGACACAGCGGGGACACAGTGGGACACAGCGGGACAAAGCGGGAGACACAGCGGGACACAGCAGGCACACAGCGGGACACAGCGGGACACAGCGGGGACAAAGCGGGACACAGCTGGACACAGCGGGACACAGCGGTGGACACAGCGACACACAGTGGTGGTCCCAGTGAGGACACAGCAGGACACAGCAGGGACACAGCGAGGACACAGCTGGGGACACAGCGGTGGACACAGCGGGACACAGCGGGGAACACAGCGAGGACACAGCGGGACACAGCGTCGATACAACGGGGACACAGCGTTACACAGCGTGGTACACAGCGTGGTACACAGCTGTGGACACAACGGGACACAGTGGGGGCACAGCCGGACACAGCGGTACACAGTGGGACACAGCGGGGACAAAGCGTGAGACACAGTGGGGGACAGAGAGGGAGACAGTAGGGGACTCAGCAAGGACACAGCGGCACAAAACGGGACACAGCTGGAAACAGAGGTGAACCTGCGGTGACACAGCGGGACACAGCGGGACACAGCGGGGACACAGCGAGGACACAGCGGCACACAAAGGGACACAGCGGGAAACAGAGGTGAACCTGCGGGGACACAGCGGGACACAGCTAGGGACACAGCGGGGACAAAGCGGCAGACAGCCGGGGACACAGCGAGGACACAGGGGGACACAGCGGCGACACAGATGGGACTCAGCGGGACAAAGCGGGGGACACAGCGGGAAACAGCAGGACACAGCGGGGGACACAGCGGGGGACAGCGGAGACAGAGAGGGGCCAAAGCGAGACACAACGGTGACACAGCTGGACACAACAGAGTACACAACGGGACACAGCGGGCACACAGCGGGGACACAGCGGGACATAGCGGGACAAAGCGGAACACAGCGGGTGTCACAACGGGACACAGCAGGGGACCCAGCGAGGACACAGCGGGACACAGCGGGAGACACAGCTGGGGACACAGCGGGACACAGCGGGGAACACATCGAGGACACAGCGGGACCCAGCAGGAGACAGCGTCGATACAGCAGGGACACAGCGGGACACAGCGGGACACAGCGGGACGCAGCTGGGGACACAGCGGGGACACAGTGGGACACAGCGGAACACAGCGAGGGACAAAGCGGGAGACAGCGGGGGACACAGCGAGGACACAGGGGGACACAGCGGCGACACAGAGGGGACTCAGCGGGGGACACAGCGTGGGACAAAGTGGGACACCACGGGACACAGTGTTACACAGCGGGACACAGCGGGGACACTGCGGGACACAGCAGGACAAAGCGGGGGACACGGCGGGACACAGCGGGACACAGCGGGGGACCCAGCGGGGGACAGCGGAGACAGAGAGTGGCCACAGCGAGACACAGCGGTGACACAACTGGACACAGCGGGATACACAGCAGGACAGAGCGGGCACAGAGTGGGGACACAGCGGGACACAGCGGGACACAGCGGTTACACAGTGGGACACAGCGGGAAAAAGCGGGAGACACAGCGGGACACAGCAGGCACACAGCGGGGACACAGCGGGACACAGCGGGACACAGCGGGGACAAAGCGGGACACCGCTGGACACAGCGAGACACAGCGGTGGACACAGCGACACACAGTGGTGGTCCCAGTGAGGACACAGCAGGACACAGCAGGGACACAGTGAAGACACAGCTGGGGACACAGCGGTGGACACAGCGGGACACAGCGGGGAACACAGCGAGGACACAGCGGGACACAGCGGGACACAGCATCGATACAGTGGGGACACAGCGTTACACAGCGTGGTACACAGCGTGGTACACAGCTGTGGACACAACGGGACACAGTGGGGGCACAGCCAGACACAGCGGTACACAGTGGGACACAGCGGGGACAAAGCGTGAGACACAGCGGGGGACAGAGAGGGAGACAGTAGGGGACTCAGCGAGGACACAGCGGCACACAACGGGACACAGCATGAAACAGAGGTGAACCTGCGGGGACACAGCGGGACACAGCGGGACACAGCGGGGACACAGCGAGGACACAGCGGCACACAAAGGGACACAGCGGGAAACAGAGGTGAACCTGCGGGA
>NW_012302324.1:0-3209 GCF_000151885.1 Dipodomys ordii | reverse complement strand
GAGGGACACCACGGAACACAGCGGGACACAGCAGGTAACAGCAGTCGATATTCTGCGTGGACACAGTGGGACACACCGGGGGACACAGCGGGACACAGAGGGGGACACACCGGGGGACACATCGGGACACAGCGGGACACAGCGGAGGACACAGCAAGGACACAGCGGCACACAGCATGGGACACAGCAAGGACACAGTGGGACACAGCGGGGGACACAGCGGGACATAGCGGGGGACACAGCGGGGGACA
Organism: Dipodomys ordii; assembly: GCF_000151885.1. Lineage (NCBI taxonomy): Eukaryota > Metazoa > Chordata > Mammalia > Rodentia > Heteromyidae > Dipodomys > Dipodomys ordii. Next base: position 2,958 of record NW_012302324.1, on the reverse strand, counting down.
CAGTAGGACACAGCGGGGGCACAGGGAGGACACAACCGGACACAGCGGGGGACAGAGCGAGGACACATTGGGACACATTGGGACACAGCGGGACTCAGCGGGGGACACATCAGTACACAGCGGGACACAGCGGGGACACAGCAGAGACACAGCGGGGGACACAGCGGGACACAGCGGGGGACACAGGGATGACACAGCGGTACCCAGCGGGACCCAGCGTCGATACAGCAGGGACACGCGGAACACAGTGGGGTTCACAGCGGGGGACACAGCGAGGACACAGCGGGACACAGCGGGACACAGCGGGGACACTGCGGGAACATAGCAGGACACAGCAGGGTACACAGCAGGACACAGCTGGGGACACAGCGGGCACACAGCGGAACACAGCGGAATACAGCGTGAGACAAAGCGGGAGACAGCAGGGGACACAGCGAGGACACAGCGGGACACAGCGGCGACACAGAGGGGACTCAGAAGGGGACACAAGCTGGGAGAAAGTGGGACACCACGGGACACAGTGTTACACAGCGGGACACAGCGGGGACACTGCGGGACACAGCAGGAAAAAGCGGGGGACACAGCGGGACACAGCGGGGGACACTGCGGGGGACAGCGGAGACAGAGAGTGGCCACAGCAAGACACAGCGGTGACCCAGCTGGACACAGCGGGGTACACAGCGGGACACAGCGGGCACACAGCGGGGACACAGCGGGACACAGCGGGACACAGCGGGGACACAGTGGGACACAGCGGGACAAAGTGGAGACACAGCGGGACACAGCAGGCACACAGCGGGGACACAGCGGACACAGCAGGACACAGCGGGGGACACAGCGGGACACATTGGGGGACCCAGTGAGGACACAGCGGGACACAGCAGGGGACACAGCGAGGACAAAGCGGGGGACACAGCGGGGGACAAAGCGGGACACAGCGGGGAACACAGCGAGGACACAACGGGACACAGCGAGGGACACAGCGAGGACACAGCGAGGACACAGCGGGGGACACAGCGGGACACAGCGGGGAACACAGCGAGGACACAACGGCACCCAACAGGACACAGCGTCGATACAGCGGGGACACAGGGTTACACAGCGTGGTACCCAGCTGTGGACACAACGGGACAGAGTGGGGGCACAGCGAGACACAGCAGGACACAGCGAGGACACAGCGGGACACATTGGTGACACAGCGGGGAAAACAGCAGGACAAAGCAGCGGACACAGCGGGGGACACAGCGCGACACAGCAAGACATAGCATGGACACAGCAGTAGACACATCGGGACATAGCGGGGGACACAGCTGGGGACACAATGGGACACAGCGGTGGACACAGCGAGGACACAGCAGGACCCACCGGGACCCAGCGGGAGACACAGCGAGGACACAGCAGGACACAGCGGGGGACACAGCGAGGACACAGCGGGGGACACAGCGGGACACAGCGGGGAACACAGCAAGGACCCAGCGGGACCCAGCGGGACACAGCGTCGATACAGCGGGCACACAGCGTTTACACAGCATGGTACACAGCTGTGGACACAACGGGACACAGTGGGGGCACAGCGGGACACAGCAGGACACAGTGGGACACAGCGGGGCAAAGCGTGAGACACAGCAGGGGACAGAGCTGGAGACAGCGGGGGACACAGCCAGGACACAGCGTGACACAGCGTCGATACAGCGGGCACACAGCGTTGCATAGCATGGTACACACTGTGGACACAACGGGATACAGTGGGGGCACAGCCGGACACAGCGGGACACAGTGGGACACAGCGGGGACAAAGCGTGAGACACAGCGGGAGACAGAGTGGGAGACAGCAGGGGACACAGCGAGGAAACAGCGGGACACAACGGTGACACAGCGGGGACTCAGCGGGGACACAGTGGGACACAGCGGGGGACACAGCAGGACACAGCGGGGGACACTGCGGGACACAGCAGGGGAAACAGGGATGACAGCGGGACCCAGCGGGACCCAGCGTCGATACAGCGGGGAACACAGCGAGGACACAGTGGGACACAGCAGGACACAGCTGGGGAAAAAGTGGGACACAGCAGGGACACAGCAGTGGACACAGCGGGACACAGCGGGGGACACAGCCGGACACAGCGGGGGAAACAGTGGGGGACACAGCGGGACCCATTGGGACACAGCGGGGGACACATGGGGGACACAGCGGGACACAGCCTGGACACAGCGGGACTCAGCGGGGGACACAGCAGTATACAGAAGGACACAGCGGGGACACAGGAGGGACACAGCGGGACACAGCGGGACAAAGCGGGGACACAGCAGTAGACACAGCGGGACACAGTCGCGGACACAGCAGGACACAGCGGGGGACACAGGGAGGACACAGCGGGACCCAGCGGGACCCAGCGTCGATACAGCAGGGACACAGCGGGACACAGTGGGGTACACACCTGGGGACACAGCGAGGACACAGCGGGACAAAGCGGGACACAGCGGGGACACTGCGGGAACATAGCAGGATACAGCGGTGTACACAGCCGGACACAGCGGGACACAGCTGGGGACACAGCGGGGACACAGCGGTACACAGCGGGGGACACAGCGAGGACACAGGGGGACACAGCGGCGACACAGAAGGGACTCAGCGGGGGACACAGTGTGGGACAAAGTGGGACACCACGGGACACAGTGTTACACAGCGGGACACAGCGGGGACACTGCGGGACACAGCAGGACAAAGCGGGGGGACACAGCGGGCCACAGCGGGCCACAGCGAGGGACACAGCGGGGGACAGCAGAGACAGAGAGTGGCCACAGCGAGACACAGCGGTGACACAACTGGACACAGCGGGGTACACAGCGAGACACAGCGGGCACACCGGGGACACAGCAGGACACAGCGGGACACAGCGAGGACACAATGGGACACAGCGGGACAAAGCGGGGGACACTAGCAGGGACACAGCAGGG